>NC_084554.2:26757500-26835000 GCF_033978685.3 Nerophis lumbriciformis | reverse complement strand
GGGCTAAGCGCGCGCCGGCGCACACAACTCAGGCTGCAGCAAGCGGCTGCATTTAATCGGCAAACAATCAGCACTCTACACACCTGTCGCTGATGAGCTTCCTGGGCTTCTTAAGCCAGTGCAAACCTGCGCTCTGGGCCAGAACGTAGCAACCTGTTCCAGTACAGTAAACCGACTTGTCTAGCGCCATGTGCATTTTCTCTCTCCGTGTTTCCCCACCTCTATGCTCATTGTGTGTTGTTCTGTGTCGTGTTCCAGGAAGCATTTCTCCGTTCCCGTGTCACGAGTTGTGTGTCTCGTCTCCCCGTATTTCGTCTGGTTCCCTGGCTGCCTCATTGGATCTCGACCTCCCGCCTGGACACGGACTCTGACGCCTCGCTCCTGCCCTTGACCTCACGCCTGCCCACGGACCTCCGAGTTTGTCCTGCCCCCTTGGACTTCCGCACCCCGCTCAACATTTCCGGTAATACTCTACAGATACTCGCTATACATAGTCACACACATACACATTGGATTAGTTCACACTCCATTCTTTTGTAAATATATAATAAATACAGAGCAAAACGACGTCCTGCATTCTGTGCCGTCTTCTTCCCCCCTGAACCGTAACACAATTATTCTTCTGTTTGGATACTTAACATCAGTTTTGGGCACTACTACAATTATGGGTATCGATCAAATACAAAGGTATTACAGGGCCAGTATTGGTCATATTAATGCAGATACTGATACTTCAGGATCATTAAATGATTACTTTTTTATCATAATTATAATCAAACAAAAACACAGGATAGCTGTGTAAAAATGTCAAATAGACATTTCAATGATTTCTTGTTATTGACTCTGTTCCTAGGAGCTATGTTGTCTGGGGCTTCTATGCCCCTGATAGGGTCTCCCATTACATGAAAGACCAGACAAAGAGCAGCTCAAAGATTTCTATGAATAGAAAAAACAGTAACGCAGTTTTCCCTCGGCCCCTCTCTGGAGCCAGGCCTGGAAGTGGGGCTCGGTCGTGAGCGCCTGGTGGCTGGGCCTTTCCAAATGGGGCCAAAGAGGCAACGTGGGTCCCCCCTCTAATGTGCTCAGCACCCATAGGAGGGGCCATAGAAGTCAGGTGCTTTGTGAAGTTGAAGGCAGGGCCCTTGGCGGTCCGATCCTCTGCTACAGAAGCTAGCTCTTAGAACTTGGAACATGGGGGGGAACATGTGCAGTGATGTTTTCAAATTACCATAAGTCTTGAACTATACAGCGTATTTCAATAGTTGAAATCTGCACCTTTTGCATGATATTTTAGTGACTAGTGTTGTCCCGATGCCAATATTATTTCGATACTTTTCGGTACTTTTCGATACTTTTCTAAATAAAGGGTACCGGAAAAAATTGCATTATTGGCTTTATTTTAACATAAGATCTTAGGGTGTGGCGGACCGGTACTTTTCAGAGATGGTATGGTACCGAATATGATTCGTTAGTATCACGGTACTATACTAATACCCGTATACCGTACAACCCTACTAGTGACTATGGTAATCTACGTCACAGCAGGTCAGACGAAACATCAAGCAGTGTGGGTGGGGAGCGTTTCCACAGAGTGTTTCCAGAGCGGCCAGTCTGAAATGTGGGTGTCAGGGACAGACGCGGAAGGAGATTTTTACAAGAAAGTTCTAAAGCTTAGTGATATATCAAATTGTAGATGTTTTTTGTTTTTTTTATCCTTCGCGTTCATATTTCGCTGTGTTTGTTGCATTGTGTTGCATTTGGCTTGATTGTAAAATATGTCGAATGAGAGGGGGTGTGACGTTCATATGTTGTCAATATTCAGGGTTTTATCGTTCATAGAATTTTTTTAAATTCCATTCCGTTTTTAAGGCCGTCTGTCATAAATTTTTTCGCATTCAATCAGACATTATTGTGAGGTTTTATGTTGTTTTTTTTTTAAATAGATATACCGTCCCCCAGACACATTTTTTTCTCTAAATTTGGCCCCCGAGTCAAAATATTTGCCCAGGCCTGCACTATGGTGTTCTTTTCTGGCCAGATTTGGCTCCCGGGCCACCAATTGAATACGTCATGCATTCTTCATATCTGACAGGCTTTGCTTGAGAAAATGTTCTTCACGTTAAATCTTCTTTTGACACCCCAAAATGTGTACTCAAATAAAACAAAAATGTGCTCGAAGCTCTAAAATAGGTCAACTGTATTTCTCTATAGAGGTTTTCCTTTTGTATCTTAAAATTTGCTTGTTACAAACTGAAAAGTAATGTTTTCATTTTACATTTGAATCACTTTTGTGCCACCTTTTTATAGCCTTCTTTTTCCTGCCAGACCACCTGCAGTTATTTCTAACCGTTCACCTCTTTTTTCTCTTCCACACATCTTCCAACCATCTAGCCAAGTTTGTTTTCCTACCTCTGGAGGCCAGTGTGTGTGTGTGTGTGTGTGTGTGTGTGTGTGTGTGTGTGTGTGTGTGTGTGTGTGTGTGTGTGTGTGTGTGTGTGTGTGTGTGTGTGTATGTGTGTGTGTATTTTCTTGTATTTCTACCCTTCTTGAGACTTCAACAAGGAAAAGTACCTTCCATTTGAGGACCAGTGAACAAGTAAGGACATAAATCATCTAATAGAGAATGTCTCATTTGCACACCTGGTGGTGAAATCTATCAAAATTAAGGTGGTCCCAAAAAGGAGGGATTTTTCAAATTGAATGTGTCGGTTTTAAAAGTGCTCCCCCTCTGGCCAAAATATGAAATAAGTGTGTGTAAAAAATGTAAGTGCTCCCCCTCTGGCCAACATATGTAATAACAAGCATGTGGAATAAATTGAAATGCGCCCCCTTTGGCCAAAATTAATTAAAAAAAAAAAAAAATGTACATAAAGACATACTGTAATAACTTGAAGTAAATAATAAAGATTAAAAACCGATTACAAACAAAATTTAAAAAAAATTAAAAAAAATTAACTAAAAGCAGTCTTTTTTTCACAATGTGTCGACTTTTTTCTTATAAAATTGGGAACAATTTCTCATAATCTTTCTGTAATATTGCAATATTTTCTCGTAAAAGTAGTACTTTTTAATGTACAATTATTTCTTTATTTTGAAAAATGGTGAGATTTGTCATAATTATATATATATTTTTTGGTTTAATTTTTTTAATTTTTTATTTTTATGCTTTGTCCTGTCCAGCTTCTCAGGCAAATTATATAGTTGATGTAGCTGCCCATATCGGCTGTACAAATTTACTTTACAAAAGAGAAGTGTGGGATACTTCTCTTGTTGCCTTATTTGTATTTGACTTTATTAAATGTATTTATATTATCATTTTGTGCAGCCGGGCCGTAGCAGGATGGGATAGAAAGCGAAAAAAAAGGTCATAAAAATTCTGACTTTTATCACAATATTACCAATTTTTGGGGTTGTTCTTGTAAAATGTTTACATTTTTTTAGTAAAATTATGACTTTTGTCATCATTTTGCCAAGTAAAATTCAGATTATTATTAAAGTTAATTTAAAGTACCAGTGATTGTCTCACACACACTAGGTGTGGTGAGATTATCCTCTGCATTTGACCCATCACCCTCAGCCCCTGGGAGGTGAGGGGAGCAGTGAGCAGCAACGGTGGCCGCGCCCGGGAATCATTTATGTGATTTAACCCCCAATTCCAACCCTTGATGCTGAGTGCCCAGCAGGGAGGTAATGGGTCCCATTTTCATAGTCTTTGTTTATAATATTGCCAAAAGGTCTTCTTATAAAATTGTGACTTTTGTCAAGTAAAATTACGACTATTTTCATAAAATTGCCAAAATGTTAAGCTTTTCTTGTTAAATTGTGACTTTCACTGAGTAAAATTCCAACTTTTATCATAATATTGCACAAATATTCCGTTGTTCTTGTTAAAATTTGACTCGCGTTGAGTAAAATTACGACTTTTATTATAATACTGCCAAAATTCAAATTTTTTATTGTGAAATTCCAAATCATTCTCCACAACAAGCTTTTTTTTTGTTTATATTTGCATAGTATGCACTGTATATATTATTAATGTTGTAAATACAAATCTTTATATATCTAGAAAGGATGGTACTAAAGAGGTAGGCATTTTTCACAGGTCTCGGGAAGGTAACAAATACAAGAGTGTGTGTGTGTGTGTGTGTGTGTGTGTGTGTGTGTGTGTGTGTGTGTGTGTGTGTGTGTGTGTGTGTGTGTGTGTGTTCAACAACACTCTGGGGGGAGTCATGAGCCATAAAAGTCAGGATTCATTAGGGTGTGACAAGAAAAGCGAAGAGCGAGAAAGATGACATGCAACAGATCTGCTTTCACACGCACAGAGATGTCAGCGTGAGGCAGCGCGTTTCGCCCCGCTCAAGCTCACGCGCCTTGAACTCAAAGCTGGAGGATAAAGAAGACGGAAGGGAATGTCAACAAGGCCTTCCGGCTGATAGATATGCATTTTTGCCAGGTTCCATGGAGAGCTGCGAGCACAAAGCACTGTTGAGTCGCAAGAGAGAGAAAAAACAAAGCCAAGATGGAAGATTGAAGCTGCCGTCCTCCACAAATAACTTACTAGTGTTGCTGACTAAATGCAGAGTGACACTTTGTTCTGTCTGCTGCCTTACCTTTGGCCACTGGAGCCCAGCAGGCAAACACTCAGTCTGCACCTCCACCACATCTCTTTCTCCAAGTGACTCAGTCATCATTTCATCTTCCTCACATCCAGACAAGCAGCTATCCATACTATGCTGCCATGCATCTGCTACTGTTATTGTGAAATCCTCCCATTTAACTCCTAAAGCAAGGGGTCTCAACCTTTTCCTCTAAGGAGGTGCAAAGTGGGGAAAAAAATCCGGGGATGCAAGGAACCATTTTCATATATCTATATATTTTTTTCAATCTAGTAAAAAAGGAAAAAACATTTATATGCTGTGTGATTTGAAAGGCAATGATTTGTGCTGTTTTGCAATTTTTCCCCATGACTTGCTGTGGAACAAAAACAAGGGATAAATACAAACAAAGCCAGAAATGGCAGCAATTAGTCAAGGGGTATATATATATACATATATGCACCTGTACACATATATATACATAGGTATACATATATATACACATATGTACAGTATATATACACACATATGTATATATATATATATATATATATATATATATATATATATATATATATATATATATATATATATATATACATATGTACATACATATATATACACCTATGTGTATATATATATAAATATATATATATACAGTGTTTCCCCCCCAGAAAATGTGTTAGTTAAGGTGGTGTCTCTCCAGGGGGTGGGTGGGTGTAAGGAACAGCGTAACTCCGCCTGTCGCCATCACGTCTCCACCTAACCGCTGCCACCACAGCCTGGGGGGAGCAATAGACTACAGACTGTGGTGAAGTAAGCCGGCTTCGTCGCGTGAGGAAGCCTACAATTTTTGGTTGTGTTTTCCGCTCCATATGCTGGATGCCTATATAGTATATATATCTCGATATTTTTTCCGTAAAGTAAAAATATCTCAATATTTTTTCCGTAAAGTAAAAACAATACACAAAACAGTCCTAGTTACCTGAAATTCTAAGTATGTCATTATTATGACTTAGTAAGTCAATATTTTGACATATACTATATATATATATATATATATATATATATATATATATATATATATATATATATATATATATATATATATATATATATATATATATATATATATATATATATATATATATATATATATATATATATATTAGGGCTGCAACTAACGATTAATTTGATAATCGATTAATCTGTCGATTAGTACTTGGATTAATCGATTATTAATCGGATAAAAGAGACAAACTACATTTCTATCCTTTCCAGTATTTTATTGAAAAAAACCAGCATACTGGATCCATGCTTATTTTTATTGTTTCTCAGCTGTTTGTACATGTTGCAGTTTATAAATAAAGGTTTATTTAAAAAAAAAAAAAAAAAAAAAAACATTTTTATTTTTTTTTTAAATCGCCTGTGCGCATGCGCATAGCATAGTTCCAACAAATCGATGACTAAATTAATCGCCAACTATTTTTATATCGATTTTAATCGATTTAATCGATTAGTTGTTGCAGCCCTAATATATATATATATATATACATATATGCACACAAATATATATATATACATAGACACACACATATATATACACATATATATACATACATATATACATACATGAATACATATATATATATACATATATATACACATATATATATACATACATATATACATATATAAATAGATATATACATACATACATACATACATATATAAATATATTTATATAAACATATATACATATATACACATATATGTACGTATATACATATATATACACATATATATATATACATATATACACACATATACACATATACAGTATACACATATATATACATATATAAACACATATATACACATATATATATACATATATACATATATATACATATACACATATATATACATATATATACATATATGCATATATATATACATATATGCATATATATACATATATGCATATATATATATATAATATATGTATATATATGCATATATATATATATATATATATATGCATATATGTATATATATGTATATATATGCATATGTGTATATATGCATATATATATATATATGCATATATATACATATATATATACATATATATACACATACATATATACATACATATACATATTTATACATAAATACATATACACACATATACATATATATACATATGTATACATATACATACATACATATATATATGCATATATATATATACACATACATACATACATACATATATGTATATATACACATATATATATATACACACATACATATACATATACATACATATATATATATATATACATATATATATATATATATATACATACATACATACATACATACATACATACATACATACATACATACATACATACATACATACATACATACATACATACATACACACACACACACACATATATATACACATACATATATATTCTTATGTACATAATACAAAGCGTATGCTTTTTAAATAAAGATCGAGTGAAGCCGCAAACTTCAAAGCGCAATGTGGCGAGGGACTATTCTATATATGATTTGATTTCTATTAATATTTCTGGTAAAAATGCTTACAAGACAAAATTCATGCAATTTGGGGTCACTATAGTTTTTGTTCAAATTTGATCAATGCCTGCACTCTACTGAGTGACATTCAATTGTATTAAGTAGTATTAATAATAGTTGTTAAACTTGTTGGTGTGGTACCTTCAAGGACCACAGGATTTGCAGCAAAATTTAGTTAAACATGAATACTAATAACTGGACAAGGCTTTAAGTTGCTTTTACCATTACAATTTGGAAACGCCAAAGCAGTAGCAGCAAAATGTTTTATGCGGCTATAATGTTGTGGTTAATTTAGGGCCAAAAACAAAATGCAAATGCAAATAGGATACAGTCGAACAGTATAGGGCCTGCACATTAGAAGAAAACAATAAACAGTAACAAGAAGGAAGAACAGAATGGTGAGTGTAAAGGTGAGAGGAGAAGACAGGTGCGAAAGGGAGGCAATGTGGGTTTTGGTATTTGGGAAGAAAAAAAACAACAACCTCACAGCTGGCATGAGCATCAACAACAGTCCAACCTTTGTTTAAAACACACTTCTTACCTCAATTGGGTTTATTGTCCATTATGCTGATGGAATGCCTGGAGAAATTATTTTCAGGGAGTTAATTAATAGCGATGCATCAGTGACAGAGCTCCTATCACATCTGGCGCATCAGCCAAGCACGGCGTGTGACTAAGAAGCTCATTCTGCATGATTTGCAAAAGGGTTACAACACACGTGTGGAATACATAAGACATCTGTTAACTACCGGAAAACCCTAGGAACGCAACAGTTGGATAAACCTATTGAGAATCTAAATACAGCTGTGGTGTTTTAACTCAATTACTTGATTATCAATCAATCAATCAATCAATGTTTATTTATATAGCCCTAAATCACAAGTGTCTTAAAGGGCTGCACAAGCCACAACGACATCCTCGGTACAGAGCCCACATAAGGGCAAGGAAAAACTCACCCCAGTGGGACGGCGATGTGAATGACTACGAGAAACCTTGGAGAGGTCTAGGGGAGACCGAAAGCAATGGATGTCGAGTGGGTCTGACATAATATTGTGAAAGTCCAGTCCATAGTGGATCCAACATATCAGCGAAAGTCCAGCCCATAGTGGATCCAACATAATAGTGGGGCCAGCAGGAAACCATTAGTTCACATTACGATCCGACCATTTGATTGGATTACTGGAATATTTCAAACTGTTTTACTGTAGGATAATAGAAATCTTCCCTGTGTGGAACCTTCTGCTTTCGTGGAACATTCATTAGCATTTGATCCCGTCAGCATGTCGAGAGATTTAGCGGGAAAAAGGATGTTGAAATTGAAAAAAATGCTGCTCTCCACAAACTAACAGCATTAGCAGCAAGACAACAGGAATCCACCAAAGCCTGATTATTCTGTTCATCACTAACCTGAAATCATTTGTGATTATTTTTGATTTGCTGCAATTGTGTTACTTTTACTCAGCCTTGATGATATTTGACCCAGACATGATGTGTGTAGGCGTTAAGTTGGCCAGACATTCCATGGAAAAAAAGGATTTTCTACAGCCTAATTTTGGCTGTTTTCTGCTCACTCCTAACTCGGTTTACTCTCTCAACATCGGAACTTAAAACCAGAACAAAATACCTACTTGAGGAGCATCTCAGCGAAGGAATTCACAACTATGAGCATTTATTAGGGATGTTTCCATCTGGGTTTTATGATGCTGATTCCGAAACCGATCATCTACAAGTAAGATCAGCCGATATCAATACGATCACATGTATAAACTTTACATTTTTTGATGTACCGTATTTTACGGGCTGTAGAGCGCACCGGTATTTAAGCCGCACCCACCAAATTTTAGAAGAAAACAATGTTTTTTCACATGTTAGCCGCACTGAACAATAAGCTGTAGATATACAGTATACGGGTAGGAAATATTTTGCAAATGTTTATTTACATACCTTAATTTTTTCCCAAGGGTACCTGCCACACGGCAGTACAACGGCTGATTAAACAAAACACAAATCATCATCATGGACCCACTAGCTGCGGAAGCTAGCTCTGCAATCAGTTAAACAGAGCAAATAACTCTACAGTGACGTTGTGATGAATTTACAAAACTGAAAACAATACAAAAATAATGCCATTGACACTTGTAAATGTGTTACCATATTTACTAATGCTAACGACGCCAGCTTGATTACATTACAATAGCACGTACAAATATGAATGAAAACACGCCTACAGACATCACTTAGACTTAGACTTAGACTTCCTTTTTATTGTCATTCAAATTTGAACTTTACAGTACAGATAAGAACAAAATTTCGTTACATAAGCTCATGGTAGTGCAGGATAAAAAAGCAATAGGGTGCATATATAAATAAATAAATAGATTGCTGTACATATAAATATATTGCACTTTTTCACATGTGTCCACGTTTATGGATGTATGTTATATTGTCTTTTTTATTCCAGCGAGTTAATCACACATGGGACAGTTTAGTAAGTATGAATTGTTTTAGTACAACATTTACAAATGTTGCTTGGAGTGATGAATGTAGAATCCTTTCAAGCAGAAATACTGGACAATTATACTTCCGGTTCAAGGCGCGAAACAGGAAGAACATTTTCAACGCACAGCACCTGTAGTGAGCGAACTCGTCCAAAAGATGGTGCCATAGCACAAACAATAACATACCTTTCCAGGGTCTCTGTTAGTGTTTTATGAAAACTATTTGTTGAATGCAAAACATTATGGCCGTTGGCAAAGAAAAATCCATAAATTAGCTGCACCGCTTTATAAGCTGCAGGGTGCTTACAGTCTGGAAAATAGGGTATTTAGGTCAAGTGTTATTGACAGTTTAACAATATCAGCATAATATTCCTGTTTCTTATTCCCTTTTATTACATACATGTTATTTAAAGCTAGCTTAGCGGTTAGCTTAGCTACGAGCATGCCTGCTCCTGGCTTGCTCTTGGTGTGTGACATGAAAAGCATCATCCTCGAGGAATAATATTTGATAATAATATTTTAGATCACGGGTGTGAAACATACGGCCTGTGGGCCGGATCAGGCCCGCGAACAGGGTTTTTACGGCCCGCGTGATAAGTTTAAAGTACAAGTAATAATAATAATAATAATAATAATAATGGATTACATTTTATATTGCGCTTTTCTATTATTAGATACTCAAAGCGCTTACAGAGAAGTGGGAACCCATCATTCATTCACACCTGGTGGTGGTAAGCTACATTTGTAGCCACAGCTGCCCTGGGGTAGACTGACGGAAGCGAGGCTGCCAGTTTGCGCCTTCAGCCCCTCCAACCACCACCTATTATTCATTCATCATTCATTCACCAGTGTGAGCGGCACCGGGGGTAAGGGTGAAGTGTCCTGGCCAAGGACACAACGGCAGCAATTTGGATGTCAAGAGGCGGGGAGCGAACCTGCAACAGTCAGGTTTATGGCACGGCCGCTCTACCCACTACTCCATACCGTGTAGTATAAAAATTAGCTGGGTTTTTTTTTAATTGAAAGAAACTGCTGTTCAAAATGTGTCCACTGGATGTCACAATAGCAATTCTGTTAGGCAAGCAAACGGTTTATACCGGGGCCAAGCAAGAGGTACACAGTAAAGGGTGACTGTGGCTCCTCCTCCTCGACCCACTTGACACTTAACACCTGCCGTTTTATGTCTTCTGCTTCGAACACATGGTCATTTGGCACCCTTACTCCCCCAAATTGTCTCTGTGAAACACGAGAAAAGTGAACTTAACCCTTTTGAGTAGTTTTTACCTCTGTTTCTTACGGTTTGTTGAGTTACCACTGGATTGATACGTGGACATGACAAAGGAGGTATTTGATACCTCGAAGAGTTTACATGTTGTGTTTTTTGTTCAGTCCCAGAAAGAATGTGACTTTTAAACTTTAATCCTGGCTTTGTAGTTACACTGAGACAAAATCCAAGCTAATAACGTAAATGACCGCCATAACCACAACACCAGGGGGCGCTCCACTAACCACGATAAATCCAGATTCCGATCTAACAAAGGTCTTAACTCATTCTCCTTCTATGCCACATCAATATGGAATGCACTCCCAACAGGTGTAAAAGAAAGCGCATCTCTATCCTCCTTCAAAACCGCACTAAAAAACACCTCCAGGCAACTTCAACCCTAGACTAACACCCTCCCCCCTCCACATCCCACCTCCCCGGATTGTAAATAATCAAATGTATAAACTTGTTCTTATGCTTTCTGAACTCACTATGTTCACTGCTCGCTGTACATATCCTACCAAGTCAGACCTACACTGTTTCAATGTCCATTTCTCTGATGATGCAATTGTTGATGACTGAAGTGCTGATATCACCCCCCCCCCCCCCCCTCCACATCCCACCCCCTGGATTGTAAATAATGTAAATAATGTAAATAATTCAATGTATGTACTCTGATGATTAACTTGTGTGATGACTGTATTATGCTGATAGTATATATTTGTACCATGAATTGATTTACTTGGACCCGACTTAAACAAGTTGAAAAACTTATTCGGGTGTTACCATTTAGTGGTCAATTGTACGGAATATGTACTGTACTGTGCAATCTACCAATAAAAGTTTCAATCAATCAATCAAACTCATTGTGTTTTTGAAGCTGCACCAATTTCCTCAGAAATTCCAACAAACTTGAAGTGTTTTGTCCAGAGGATTATTTGTAATTTGTACGTTTTCAAAATGTGCTTGTTCTATTTTTGGCCAAAGTAAAACAAAGAAAACAACCTGGAGTCGTCTTGATTTTTAAGTTATCATGCCATGATTTTACCATTACGGCCCACTTGGGAATAGATTTTCCTCCATGCGGCTCCTGAGCTAAAATGAATTTGACACCCCTGTTTTAGATAGTAAGAAATGCAGTTTATTTGCTGTAATGGAGGTGATTAAAATTAGCTTATGGGAGTAGCACGGAAGGACACATAATTAGCTGGTTGAAAAAAATAATGTCCGCCAGAGGGGATTGGTGTTTGTGATCAACCTTAAAGGCCTACTGAAATGCGATTTTCTTATTTAAATGGGGATAGCAGGTCCATTCTATGTGTCATACTTGATCATTTCGCGATATTGCCATATTTTTGCTGAAAGGATTTAGTAGAGAACATCAACGATAAAGTTCGCAACTTTTGGTTGCTGATAAAAAAGCCTTGCCTGTACCGGAAGTAGCAGACGATATGAGCGTGACATCACAGGTTGTGGAGCTCCTCACATCTGCACATTGTTTACAATCATGGCCACCAGCAGCGAGAGCGATTCGGACCGAGAAAGCGACGATTTCCCCATTAATTTGAGCAAGGATGAAAGATTTGTGGATGAGGAAAGTGAGAGTGAAGGACTAGAAAGCAGTGGGAGCGATTCAGATAGGGAAGATGCTGTGAGAGGCGGGTGGGACCTGATATTCAGCTGGGAATGACTAAAACAGTAAAACACAAGACATATATATACTCTATTAGCCACAACACAACCAGGCTTATATTTAATATGCCACAAATTAATCCCGCATAACAAACACCTCCCCCCTCCCGTCCATGTAACCCGCCAATACAACTCAAACACCTGCACAACCCACTCAATCCCACAGCCCAAAGTACAGTTCACCTCCCCAAAGTTCATACAGCACATATATTTCCCCAAAGTCCCCAAAGTTATGTGAGTGACATGCACATAGCGGCACGCACGTACGGACAAGCGATCAAATGTTTGGAAGCCGCAGCTGCATGCGTACTCACAGTACCGCGTCTGCGCATCCAACTCAAAGTCCTCCTGGTAAGAGTCTCTGTTGTCCCAGTTCTCCACAGGCCAATGGTAAAGCTTGAATGTCATCTTCCGGGAATGTAAACAATGAAACACCGGCTGTGTTATCCGGCACAACAGTCAGGGGGTGCATTCTACGCCGGGGGTGCGTTATCCGGCACAACACCTGCCGCAATATACCCCTTCCCACCTACAGCTTTCTTCTTTGCTGTCTCCATTGTTCATTGAACAAATTGCAAAAGATTCACCAACACAGATGTCCAGAATGCTGTGGAATTTTGCGATGAAAACAGACGACTTAATAGCTGGCCACCATGCTGTCCCAAAATGTCCTCTACAATCCGTGACGTCACGCGTAGGCGTCATAATACCGAGACGTTTTCAGCAGGATATTTCGCGCAAAATTTAAAATTGCACTTTAGTAAGCTAACCCGGCCGTATTGGCATGTGTTGCAATGTTAAGATTTCATCTTTGATATATAAACTATCAGACTGTGTGGTCGGTAGTAGTGGGTTTCAGTAGGCCTTTAAAGCGGCAATCACATACTTTTTCACAAAACTCGACTGATACTGATCAGTGGCTGATAGATCGGCACATACCTAGTAGATATAGACTACTTCCTTGCCCCATTACATGAATTTTTGGAGCCACATTTAAAATAAAAATGACGGATGCTCCACATCTGTATGTCGCTTAAGCCACCACGGTTCACTACTATAACAGGAAGCTAGTCAACAAGAGTTGTGGTAACTCACTTTTAGGAAAAAGCTGCCCCTTGTGTTTTGGCAAACAATTGCACATCACGCGATCACACCTCGCTTAAGAGCTACGACACGATCAAGGACTGTTCTGCACAACAAATCGGGTGTGGCGTTTTTGAAAGAAACAAAAAAAGTTCCACAAGCAAAATGGATCCCAGAAAAAAAAAAGTGAAAAAATTTGGTTGAGCTCAAGAGAAAAAAGTAAACTGACAGACAAGTTGCAGGCTGCAGACAACAGATGGCACCGTGAGAAATACAAAGGAAGGTTGTTTTAAAAGTTACAGGGGAGAGGAAGGAAGTCAACTAAGAAAAGAACGTCTCCAGAGAGAGTTCAAGGGTGGTGAAGAGGATGAATTAGAAAGAAGGGTAGACGACATGAAAAACACAAGAGATACCAAGAATAGCAAAAGGTAAAGGATTGAAGCAAGATGAAGACAGTTTTTTGCTGCCAGTCCACATTCAGGACAGACTGATAAGTTGGTAAGAACTAAACAAAAAGTTTGCAAGTGATTCCTCCAATGGCTTCTGCACCATTGTTTAATAATTTTTAATAACATTGAAATTCAAGGAACATGACTTCCGTGCATCTTGTGGACTACGTGTACATCTTTTTTTTGGAGGCACTGTGATAGTGTAGGGTGGCATCTCCATTACTCGAAAAACAAGGCTTTTTATCACTGGAGGCAGTGTGGTACCGTCCCACAGAGTGGTGTTCACCAGAGTGTAAGGATATGAGAGTGTAAAGAATGGACAGGCCTGCCAAACCACTCCTCGACAATCTGCTTGGACGTGCGGTTTGCGCAAAACCAAGTTGTGAAAACTCCTGGCTGAAGGGGTGGAATGCCGTCCCACAGCAGTGTGTGACCCGCATTAGGAGGAAGTGTCAGGCTGATGGTGGCTGTGTATGGTTCTTCCACGCAATACTTAACTGCTAAAATGTGTTATTTCTTCCTCATTACTGACTTCTATTACTCCTACAACAAAGTCTCCCATTAGAACTTTGAGGTGTTTAGTCCAATCCTTACAAAATTTGGTGCGCACATTTAGGAGACTGCTGCACACGTCTGTAAAATGTGTGCAAGATTGGTTGAAAACGATAAAACATCTTTGCAGGGGGACGTGCTGTTTGTGAATGTCGTCCCACCTGCATTAAGAGAAGGTGCCAGGCTGATGGTGGCCAAGTATGGGTCTTTTAAGTGTGCTATGTGCTACTAAATTGCTAAAATGTGTTCCTCGTTACTGAATTCCCACTACTACAAAACACAAAACCAGTAAAGTTGGCACATTGTGTAAATCGTAAATGAAAACAGAATACAATGATTTGCTAATCCTTTTCAACCTATATTCAATTGAATAGAATGCAAAGACAAGATACTTAACGTCGAACTGGTAAACTTTGTTATTTTTTGCAAATATTAGCTCATTTGGAATTTGATGCCTGCAACATGTTTCAAAAAAGCTGGCATAAGTGGCAAAAAAGACCGAGAAAGTTGAACAATGCTCATCAAACACTTATTTGGAACATCCCACAGGTGAACAGGCTAATTGGGAACAGGAGGGTGACATGATTGGATGAAAAGCAGCTTCCATGAAATGCTCAGTCATTCACAAACAAGGATGGGTGAGAGTCACCACTTTGTGAACAAATGTGTGAGCAAATTGTCGAACAGTTGAAGAACAACATTTCTCAACGAGCTATTGCAAGGAATTAAGGAATTTCACCATCCACGGTCCGTAATATCATTAAAAGGTTCAGAGAATCTGGAGAAATCACTGCATGTAAGCAGCTAAGCCCATGACCTTCAATCCCTCAGGCGGTACTGCATCAAAAAGCGACATCAGTGTGTAAAGGATATCACCACATGGGCTCAGGAACACTTCAGAACACCACTGTCAATAAATACAGTTTGTCGCTACATCTGTAAGTGCAAGTTAAAACTCTCCTATGCAAGGCGAAAACCGTTTAACAACAACACCCTGAAACGCCGTCGGCTTCGCTGGGCCTGAGCTCATCTAAGATGGACTGCTACAAAGTGGAAAAGTGTTCTGTGGTCTGACGAGTCCACATTTCAAATTGTTTTTGGAAACTGTGGACGTCGTGTCCTCCGGACCAAAGAGGAAAAGAAGTATCCGGATTGTTATAGGCGCAAAGTTGAAAAGCCAGCATCTGTGATGGGATGGGGGTGTATTAGTGCCCAAGACATGGGTAACTTTCACATCTGTGAAGGTACCATTAATGCTGAAGGGTACATACAGGTTGTATGCTTATTTCAGCAAGACAATGCCAAGCCACATGTTACAACAGCGTGGCTTCGTAGTAAAAGAGTGTGGGTACTAGACTGGCTTGCCTGTAGTCCAGACCTGTCTCCCATTGAAAATGTGTGGCGCAATATGAAGCGTAAAATACCACAACGGATATCCCAGACTGTTGAACAACTTAAGCTGTACATCAAGCAAGAATGGGAAAGAATTTCACTTCAAAAATTGGTCTCCTCAGTTCCCAAAAGTTAACTGAGTGTTGTTAAAAGGAAAGGCCATGTAGCACAGTGGTAAAAATGCCCCTGTGCCAACTTTTTTGCAATGTGTTGTTGCCATTAAATTCAAAGTTAATGATTATTTGCAAAAAATAAATAAGTTTCTCAGTTCAAACATTAAATATCTTGTCTTTGCAGTCTATTCAATTGAATATAAGTTGAAAAGGATTTGCAAATCATTGTATTCTGTTTTTATTTACGAATTACACAACATGCCAACTTCATTGGTTTTGGGTTTTGTACTTCCATTACATAAACACCCTGCGTAACTTTAGGGTGTTGAGTTGAATCCCCACAACATGTGGTACACATATTTACAGGATCGACAAACATGTCCAATAAATTTGAGCAAGATTGGGACATGTTTGTTCAAAACAGAATTGTGACAACTCCTGGTTGAAGAGGTGGAAAGCTGTCCCACAACAGTGTGTGACCTGCATTAGGTGAAGGTATTGTTGTTTTCTTGTTACTGGGTTCTGCTGCTACCAAAACACCCGTTGTAGCTTTAGGGTATTAATTTGAGAAAAAAATCACATTTGGGGGACTGTCAAGCACGTGTCTGTAAAATTTGAGCAATATTGGTTGAAGAACATGGCTGCCATCAACTATAAAACAATTGTGCAATTGTGAATGCCGTCCCACAGCATGGTGTGACCTGCATTCTGAAGAGGTGCCATTCCGATGGTGAATGTGTATGGTTAATCTGGTTATGTACAGGTCTTTTATGTGCTACTAAACTGCTAATTTGTGTTATTTCTTACTTGTGACTGACTTCTAGTTCTACTACAAAAACAACATATGTAACTTTGGTCCATTTTATAAGGAAGAAACAATTCCACAGCTGGATTTTCCTTACATTGGGGCAGCATTTATAAGGGAAAAACATGCTATTTACTGGGAAATAAATATTTGCCAGAAACATTGCTACACAAATGTTAAAACTGTTGATCAAATATACATTATATATCAGGGTTCCTCCCCTTTTTGTGAAAAAAAAACTATTTTCTGCTCATCCTTTACTCTTACATCTAATGTGGCCCTTTTAAAATGGCTGCTCTATACAAATACTAGCAATAAAAGTGTCAAAATGTCCACAACACACATCAAATCTTGACAATCAACATTTGACACGGTTATATTGTATCTGCCATCAGATAACCTCAAGAATGGGAGAAGCGAAATGAGAAGAAGCGAGACAAATTCAATATTCCACCAGAAGTTAATGACAAAACGATATGAAATGACATTAATCAACTTTGCCTGCGAGCTGATGGCGCTGATGGATTTCCGCATAGCGTCACAACAGGCACATTTGGCAGGAGACGGGCACCATGGCAACCCCAAATGACTTCACGGTAAACAACAAAACCACAGCTCATTAGCGACGGTTGGATGCACATCTTTAACTTGCCGCCCAGCATTATGGGTCGGAGAAGCAGGGGCTATGGCGTGATGTTTCCTCTGTGGGGACGTGTCATTAATTCCATCGACGCAACGAGAGAAGGGACGAATGTGAGGAGCCTCAACATATAGGAAAGGAAAAACGCAGCGATGGAGCAATCTCGCTTATTTCCCAGAGAAGTGCGATGACAGCACCATTCTTCATCAGACTGTATTTGCCGTGGACATGTCAACACCGCTGGTCAGCCAAGTGCACAGGAGTCATTCATCCATCTAGATTGCTCAAGGCAGAAAGCAATAGTGCTTTATAATATAGACACAATAAACAAAGGCAGGTGATGGAAGCTGACTTTGAAACAGAAATATATACTTTCATATTCTCCTAAGCAATTAAAATGGACTTTCGGAAAACATATTTGACACCTCATGGGGTGTCCTAATTTCTTCATTGATATGCGTTTATGTATGCCAACTCTTCTATGCCTGAACCACTGCACACAGTAGGTGAACAAAGTATGCACCCTGACATTATTTTTAAAGATATCCTAACCCCGATCATTGGATCGGGAGCAGATACTTGCCTTTAACTGATCAATAATCAGCTCGTATCAATCATATATTATGTCCTTGGTATTAATACCACCAATTTATGGATGGATCCGCCCTCCTCTTACATGCCGTGTGCTGACTGTAACAATGCTGACACAACAACAGTTGTTGTAATATCCTCTTGCTATACTATTAATATTATTATATTTATACATGTATACATATATACACAATGTACATATATAGACATACACACACACACACACACACACACACACACACACACACACACACACACACACACACACACACACACACACACACACACACACACACACACACACACACACACACACACACACACACACACATATATATATATATATATATATATATATGTATACACACATATATACATAAATATCTATATATAAACATTCATATACATCTATATATATATATATATATACACATACATATTTAATGTACATATGCATCTATATATATACATGCATATATACAGATACATCTATATATACACACAGTATGTACATACATATAAACATCTATATAGACATACATACATTTTTAAATTTTCCTGAGGGAATCAATAAAGTACTATATATCTAGCTACATACAGTATATACAAACCCTGTTTCCATATGAGTTGGGAAATTGTGTTAGATGTAAATATAAACGGAATACAATGATTTAAAAATCAATTTCAACCCATATTCAGTTGAATATGCTACAAAGACAACATATTTAAAGCTCAAACTGATAAACTTTTTTTTTTAATTAACTTTAGAATTTGATGCCAGCAACACGTGACAAAGAAGTTGGGAAAGGTGGCAATAAATACTGATAAAGTTGAGGAATGCTCATCAAACACTTATTTGGAACATCCCACAGGTGAACAGGCAAATTAGGAACAGGTGGGTGCCATGATTGGCTATAAAAGTAGATTCCATGAAATGCTCAGTCATTCACAAACAAGGATGGGGTGAGGGTCACCAATTTGTCAACAAATACGTGAGCAAATTGTTGAACAGTTTAAGAAAAACCTTTCTCAACCAGCTATTGCAAGGAATTTAGGGATTTCACCATCTACGGTCCATAATATCATCAAAGGGTTCAGAGAATCTGGAGAAATCACTGCACGTAAGTAGCTAAGCCCGTGACCTTCGATTCCTCAGGCTGTACTGCATCAACAAGCAACATCAGTGTGTAAAGGATATCACCACATGGGCTCAGGAACACTTCAGAAACCCACTGTCAGTAACTACAGTTGGTTGCTACATCTGTAAGTGAAAGTTAAAACTCTCCTATGCAAGGCAAAAACCGTTTATCAACAACACCCAGAAACGCCGTCGGCTTCGCTGGGCCTGAGCTCATCTAAGATGGACTGATACAAAGTGGAAAAGTGTTCTGTGGTCTGACGAGTCCACATTTCAAATTGTTTTTGGAAACTGTGGACGTCGTGTCCTCCGGATCAAAGAGGAAAAGAACCATCCGGATTGTTATAGGCGCAAAGTTGAAAAACCAGCATCTGTGATGATATGGGGGTGTATTAGTGCCCAAGACATGGGTAACTCACACATCTGTGAAGGCACCATTAATGCTGAAAGGTACATACAGGTTTTGGAGCAACATATGTTGCCATCCAAGCAACGTTACCATGGACGCCCCTGCTTATTTCAGCAAGACAATGCCACGCAACGTGTTACATCAACGTGGCTTCATAGTAAAAGAGTGTGGGTACTAGACTGTCCTGCCTGTAGTCCAGACCTGTCTCCATTGAAAATGTGTGGCGCATTATGAAGCCTAAAATACCACAACGGAGACCCCCGGACTGTTGAACAACTTAAGCTGTACATCAAGCAAGAATGGGAAAGAATTCCACCTGAGAAGCTTAAAAAATGTGTCTCCTCAGTTCCCAAACATTTACTGAGTGTTGCTAAAAGGAAAGGCCATGTAACACAGTGGCGAACATGCTCTTTCCCAACTACTTTGGCACATGTTGCAGCCATGAAATTCTAAGTTAATTATTATTTGCAAAAAAAATAAAGTTTATGAGTTTGAACATCAAATATGTTGTCTTTGTAGTGCATTCAATTGAATATGGGTTGAAAAGGATTTGCAAATCATTGTATTCCGTTTATATTTACATCTAACACAATTTCCCAACTCATATGGAAACGGGGTTTGTACATATACATCTATATATACATATACATCTATATATACAAAGATATATATATATATATATATATATATATATATATATATATATATATATAAGTAAACGTATATATATATATATATATATATATATATATATATATATATATATATATATATACATATAAACGTATATATATATATATATATATATATATATATATATATACACATAAATCTACAAATATGTACACACATATATACATATACATCTAAATATATATATACATACATATATATACACATATACACACATATATACACATGCATATATACAGATACATTATATATATATTTATATATATATATATATATATATATATATATATATATTATATATATATATATATATATACACTGTATATACATACATATATACATATACATCTATATATGAATACATATACAAAACCCAAAACCAGTGAATTTGGCGCGTTGTGTAAATCGTAAACAAAAGCAAGGCCTGGATATTAGGAGGGTGAGTTTAAAGTTCTCGAAACTGAGTGCTAAATGGATTCAGCTTTGGTGAAACACTATAGCATCATGTAGGACTGTGAAGTGCTAAACAAGAAATACAAACTAAGAGGGGGGGGTTGGTTCCCCACATCTGCGGTACCCTCCGAGGTTTCTCATTGTATCCCATTGGGTTGAGTTTTTTTCTTGCACTGATGTGGAGTCTGAGCAGAGGATGTCGTTGTGGCTTGTGCAGCCCTTTGAGACACTTGTGATTATGGCCTATATAAGTAAACTTTGATTGATTGATTGATTGATTGAATGACTGATATTTCCTGTATGACTGATCTACTGATACGGTCAGTAGAATCTACGGAAATTGCTGCAGACATTCGGAGTGGAATATTCAAGATGGCCGTCTGAAATTTTGGCATTTTCTACACTCTTTGAGAATTGGAAATACAATTGGATATCGTTTAATGCAGTGTTTTTCAATCTTTTCTGAGCCGAGGCAGATTTTTTTCATTGAAAATATCCCGAGGCCCACCACCAGCAGAAAACATAAAAAAAATGAATCTCAGCAGCCGATATGGACAGTAAAAAGTCGTTATCGCAATTGTTGGATATGAATTTAAACCATGACCAACCATGCATCACTATTGCTCTTGTTTTAAAGTAGGTGAACTGTCACAAACTGTCACATCACGCCGTGACTTATTTTGAGGTTTTTGGTGTTCTCCTGTGCGTAGTGTGTCCTTGTCTTGCACTCCTATTTTGGTGTTGATTGTCATGTTATGTACGGATGTACTTTGTGGACGCCGTCTGCTCCACACGCTGTAAGTCTTTGCTGTCGTCCAGCATTCTGTTTTTGTTTACTTTGCAGCCAGTTCAGTTTTTGTTTAGTTTTGTATAGCCATCCCTAAGGTTCAATGCCTTTTGTTTATTCTTGGTTTAAGCATTAGAAACCTTTTTACCTGCACGCTGCCTCCCGCTGTCGTCTGCATATTGTGATCACGACAAACCATGTTCCCGACATCTACAAAGCAATTAGCTACCTGCTGCCACCCACTGATATGGAAGAGAATTACACCAGCACACGCACTCAACAACGGCCCATTATTTGCTGATTATAATTACTCGTTTGCAAAAAATATTTTTAACCCAATTAGGTGAAATTACATAATCTCCCACGGCACACCAGACTGTATCTCACGATACACTAGTGTGCCACGGCACAGTGGTTGAAAAACACTGGCTTAATGGATACAATGAAACACAATTAAG
Source organism: Nerophis lumbriciformis (assembly GCF_033978685.3). Taxonomy (NCBI): domain Eukaryota; kingdom Metazoa; phylum Chordata; class Actinopteri; order Syngnathiformes; family Syngnathidae; genus Nerophis; species Nerophis lumbriciformis. The sequence goes on along the minus strand of NC_084554.2, from coordinate 26,812,775 downwards.
CATATAGAGCATACCTGGGCAAATTAAGGCCCGGGGGTCACATGCGGCCCGTTAAGCTTTTCAATCTGGCCCGCCGGACATTCCCAAATAATTTTTTTAGATCTTTAAGATGGAAAGTGTAGCTGCCATTATGATGTGCAGTCATGTTTTCTAACGACCGTAAGTCTTGAACTATACAAAGTATTTCAATGGTTGGAATCTGCGCTTTTGGATGATATACCAGTTACTATGGTAATCTAATTAGTTACTATGGTAATTTATTTAGTTACGATGGTCATCTATTTCGTGACTATGGTAATCTACGTCACAGCAGCTCAGACGAGGCAAGCAATGTGGGCGGGAAGCGTTTCCACAGACAGAAAGGAGACTTTCACAACAAAGTTCTAAAGCTTAGTGATGTATCAGATATATCAGATTGTAGGTGGGTTTATTTTGTACCCTTCGCGTTCATATTTCACTGTTTGTTGCATTTTTGTTGCGTTTCACTTGATGGTAAAATGTGTCGACCGAAAGGGGGTGTGAGGTTCATATTTTGTCAATATTCAGTGTTTTATCCTTCATAGAAAAATGAAAAATTCCATTACGTTTTTTAAGGCGGTCTGTCATAACGTTTTTAGCATTCAATCAGACATTATTGTGAGGTTTTGTATTAGTGTTCCTAAAAATAGATATACCGGCCCCAGACACTTTTTTTTTTCTCTAAATGTGGCCCCCGAGTCAAAATAATTGCCCAGGCCCGATATAGAGTCAATTTGTTTTTCCATTCTACTGGTACTTTAATAGCATTCAGGTTTCCTGTGGGTTCTTTTCCACACTAATGCTAACAAGTCGATCAGCATGCAAGCGATGTGAGCTGCAATAGCATTAGCATTCAGAAAGTAGAGGGGGGATGTCTGAAGGTGCAGGCAGTGATTAGTAAGAAGACTGCTTGCATGGTAGGAGTCCTATGTAGCCTTAGAGGCTAATGAAACCAAAGCAGGTAGGGGAGCTATGCTAGCCCACTGATAACACGGATCGCACAGTCGGACTCGTACTAAACTCACGCAGGGCTGCACAGCTCCATGCCGGCATACGGACACATGGTTAGCTTCAATTACGGCCAAAGTAATCACAGGTGCAACATACACAACCCCCTGCGCACATCTCGGGGAGTAGTTTACAGGGAGCTATTCCAAGGACTTTGTGATTAAAACCGCCGCAAAGCGCTCCTGACACTCCATTACCCAGCATGCCCCGGGTGAAGCAGGAGTGTACATATTGATTTCACGCCTCATTAGAGTTTGTGTCTAACAATGTCATAGTTCGTGCCAGTGCTACAGGATACTGCATCATTCCGCAATGACCATTGGGGAGGGGACGGACTAACGACACTTATTATCAAGTTTGGACTGCGTGTGGCCACACAAGAGGGAAAATCAGCCGGCTTCCAGGTTGTTTGCGGCTCTAATACACACTAAAACATCACTGTCCCCTAGGTCAGTGCTTTTCAACCACTGTACCGCGGCACACTAGTGTGCCGTGAGATACAGTCTTTGTTTTTGTTGTTTTTTGGTTTGGTGTACTAATTGTAAGTGTATCTTGTGTATTTTATGTTGATTTATTAAAAAATATAATAAAAAAAATAAAATAAAAAAAGATACCGATATAAAAAAAACAATACCAATAATTTCCGACATTACATTTTAAAGCATTTTATGACCGATAATATCGGCAAGCCGATATAATCAGACATCTCTACTTAAAAATATTTTTTGCAAACCAGTAATTATAGTCTGCAAATAATGTGTTGTTGAGTGTCGGTGCTGTCTACAGCTCGGCAGAGTAAACGTGTAATACTCTTCCATATCAGTAGGTGGCAGCAGGTAGCTAATTGCTTTGTAAATGTAAAAAATAACAGGTAAAAAGGTTTCTTATGCTTAAACCAAAAATAAACCAAAAGGTGAGTGCCCCTAAGAAAAGGCATTGAAGCTTAGGGAAGGCTATGCGGAACAAAACTAAAACTGAACTGGCTACAAAGTCATCAAAAACAGAATGCTGGACGACAACAAAGACTTACTGCGGAGCGAAGACGGCGTCCGCGATGTACATCCGAACATGACATGACAATCAACAATGTGCCCACAAAGAAGGATAAAAACAATTGAAATATTCTCGATTGCTAAAACAAAGTAGATGCGGGAAATATCGCTCAAAGGAAGACATGAAACTGCTACAAGAAAATACCAAAAAAAAGGAAAAAGCCACCAAAATAGGAGCGCATGACAAGAAGTAAAACACTACACACAGGAAAACAGCAAAAAAGTCCAAATAAGTCAGGGTGTGATGTGACAGGTGGTGACAGTACACCTACTTTGAGACAAGAGCTATATTGATGCATGCTTGGTTATGCTTTAAAGTCATATCCAACAATTGCGACAACGACTTTTTACTGTCAACTGAGTTTATGATTTCTGCTGGTGGCGTGCCTCCGGATTTTTTCAACGCAAAAAATGTGCCTTGCCTCAAAAAAGGTTGAAAAACACTGCCCTAGGTAACCTGCTTCATGTTGCTTCTTGCACAACCTTTTGCAAAAAAAAAGGGCTGGTTTCACCATTTGAAGAAAAAAAAAAAAGAACAAAACTGAAGAGGATTATAAAAATAGATGATCATGCATTGTTTTGCTTTTTCATTTTTAAACAAAAAAATGTTTTACTTACTTAATGCTAATGTCTTTAAATTAAAAACTGGTATTTTAACAGTTATGTCATTAGGACAATAAATGTCATAAATAGTCAAATCTCCTTGAGATTCTTATGATACTGACCAGTGATGGGTACTTTTTACATTTGAAACTATACGTGGTAATTGATACCAGAACACAACAGTATGATTTTTTGAAACTTTTTTGTGTGTATTAATATATGTTATTATTTGGAAATAAACCCTAATTTAATGTAATATTCAAACAATGAGCTGAATTGATAACTGTGCTGTCCAGTTGTTATGTTTACTTAATATATTTCTGAGTCACATTTGCAAGCATTATATAGTAGACTTTGCATGCAGTTGCAGTGTGTGTAGGCTACGGTGTGTTGCCTCGGAAGTAGCTTTTGCCATTAAGCTGAATGTGCCGGGCTAGTATTAAATTGTGCCATACTTTGCATGCAGTTGCAGTGTGTGTAGGCTACGGTGTGTTGCCTCGGAAGTAGCTTTTGCCATTAAGCTGAATGTGCCGGGCAAGTATTAAATTGTGCCATACAAAGTGTTTATACTCTAAGTATTGTACCTATTACACACTTGCTTTTTAATTTTAAGTACCGTAATTTCCGGACTATAAGCCGCTATGGTTTTCCTACACTCTGAACACTGCGACTTATAAGATGGAGTGGCTAATTTATGGATGTCCATACTAAAAATAATTGTATTTAAAAAAGAAGAAAAAACACTAAAAATGTGTTTTACTGTTTGCTCTTTTGGATGAGTTTGCTCAATCCAGGTGCTGCAGTATAATTCCACCGAGATCTTTCAACAACCGGAAGTAAAAGTGGCGTTCAGTCTTCTAGCTGTTCATAGCGTTTTTACTCGTAGGGATTATTTATTCATCACTCCAAGCGTTGTATGTAAGTTTTAGTCTACTCTAACTAAAATTGTTTATACTTACTAAACTGTCCCGTGTGTGATGTGTGTAGGAGTGTTATCATGCATATTTGGACGTGCTATCGGGATGTAATGACGCTGGCATCGTTAGCATTAGCTAGCATGCTAAGACGTTTACAAGTGTCTGTGTAAGTATTATTAACTTACAACGGCGTTCTTTTGGTATTGTTTCAGTTTCACAAATTTCTCGGTAAACTCACCAAGACGTCACAGTGGAGTTATTGAGTCTGTTTAGCTGATTGCAGAGCTACCTTCCGCAGCTAGTGGCGATGACTTCGGTTTTGTTTGAGCGTTTTTTATCAGATATACTGTACTTGCCCTGTTGGCTTTGATATTGCAACATTACCTGTAGAGCAGGGGTGTCAAACTCATTTTAGATCGGGGGCCACATGGAGAAAAATCTACTCCCAAGTGGGCCGGACTGGTAAAATCACGGCACGATAACTTAAAAATAAAGACAACTTCAGATTGTTTATTTGTTTACAAATACAAAAAGCACATTCTGAAAATGTACAAATCATAATGTTGTTGGGGTTTTTTTTACACTTACATGTTGCGGTTAAAAGTATTCCATCTTTTTTTGTCGTTATTTATCATTTCTGAACAAATTATGTGATAATGCTCATCAGTCAACTCAGTCTTAATTTTCAATCTATCAAGATAAAAAAATAATATAAAAATCTAATTACAGGATGTTATTTATGTAGTTTGCTCATTCTCCTTGACTGATTGATTGATTGATTGAGATTTTTATTAGTAGGTTGCACAGTGAAGTACATATTCCGTACAATTGACCACTAAATGGTAACACCCGTTACTAAGTTTTTTAACTTGTTTAAGTCGGGGTTCACTTAAATTGATTCATCATACAGATATTTACTATCATATATACTACCATAAAAAAAAGTATCTACATTTGATTGTTAACATTTGATTCTTAACAATCCGGGGAGGGTGTTAGTTTAGAGTTGAAGTTGCCTGGAGGTGTACTTTTATTGCGGTTTTGAAGGAGGATAGGGATGCCCTTTCTTTTATACCTGTTGGGTGTGCATTCCACATTGATGTGGCATAGAAAGAGAATGAGTTAAGACCTTTGTTAGATCGGAAACTGGGTTTAACGTGGTTAGTAGAGCTTCCCCTGGTGTTGTGGTTATGGCGGTCATTACGTTAAGGAAGTAGTTTGACATGTACTTCGGTATCAGGGAGGTGTAGCGGATTTTATAGACTAGGCTCGGTGCAAGTTGTTTTACTCTGTCCTCCACCCTGAGCCAGCCCACTTTGGAGAAGTGGGTAGGAGTGAGGTGGGATCTGGGGTGGAGGTCTAGAAGTAATCTGACTAGCTTGTTCTGGGATGTTTGGAGTTTAGATTTGAGGGTTTTGGAGGTGCTAGGTTACCAGGAGGTGCATGCGTAATCGAAAAAGGGATGAACGAGAGTTCCCGCCAGAATCCTCATGGTGCTTTTGTTGACCAGAAAGGAGATTCTATTGAGAAAGCTCGTTCGTTGGTTGACCTTTTTGATTACCTTGGTTGCCATTTTATCACAGGAAAGATTATGCACAAACATGTGGTTTATTTTTTAAAATATGTAGCATCATCTTCAAAGATACAAAGAATCATCTAGTGCAGTGGTCCCCAACCACCGGGCCATGGCCCGGTACCAGGCCGTGGATCGATTGGTACCGGGCCGCACAAGAAATAAAAAAATAAAGAATAAAAAATGTTTATTTTTTATTTTTTTATTAAATCAACAACTTTCCGCCCGAATGCAGCTGAGATAGGCTCCAGCAGCTGAGATAGGCTCCAGCACCCCCCGCGACCCCAAAAGGGACAAGCGGTAGAAAATGGATGGATGGTTGGTACATAAAAAACCAAAGATACTCTTACAATTAGTGCACCAACCCAAAAATCCTCTCTCCCCCATTTACACTCATTCACACTCATTCGCACAAAAGGGTTGTTTCTTTCTGTTATTAATATTCTGGTTCCTACATTATATATCAATATAGATCAATACAGTCTGCAGGGATACAGTCTGTAAGCACACATGATTGTATTTTTTTAATGACAAAAAATTTTTTTTTAAATAAAATAAAAAAAATAGCATACCCCCCCAGTCCGTGGGACTAATTTTCAAGCGTTGACCGGTCCGCGATTACAAAAAGGTTGGGGACCACTGATCTAGTGGACACATTTAGAACAGCTGTTTCTTTCATTCCAAAATTTTGGCTCATATTTATACTTAGCAAACTCATCCCGCGGGCCGGATAAAACCTGTTTGCGGGCCTGAGCCGGCCCGCGGGCCGTACGTTTGACATCTCTACTGTAGACAGTTTGGCTATGTCCGTTATGAGTGATGCTTGAGTGCTTGTTTCCCCGCCAATTATTTCAGCTGGTGTTTAGTCTACAATCGGATGTGAAGTCACGTGCAACAAAGTTATCGAAATATGGCACCGTTTGATTTTACGTGAATAGATATCGAATCCGGTTGGTGCAAATAAAAGTACCAAATTTAATAGCCATCCCAAATACTGGCAGTTTGACCCTGGAACAGATCACTTATATTTCCATTAAAGGGAACCTGTTTTTTTATTATCATCCATCCAGTAAACAGCCCACAGCTGATTGTGTTCAATCTCCACCGAATTCATCAACAAGGAAGTGCCAATGCACTCGACATGCAATACATCCTCTCCTTTAATGGTGTGTTTTTATTGGTCGCAGACAGTTTACAACGCCCTCAAAGTGCTTGATGCGCAATAGCAGAGAGCGACCTGCGCTTTGCACCTTGATCATAGCGCAAGATATCGATCCAGAGAGAATTTATTGACATTAAGCAACAGGTGAGGCACTCAGATGGTGACCCCCAGCTGCCAAGTATAAAAGAGGGAATGTTGTCAAAAAGATGCTTTCAGCCTGGACTTCGTCATACTGTGCCATTTCTTCTTGAATGACAAACTTTCTGCTGGCTTATTTTTCTTGACAAAGTTAGTTTGAGAACTTCTCAGCAGTATTACATTGTTTGTATCGGATCGTTTATCTTTGCAACAGAGTGCACAAACAGCAGTGTACTGTAATTTCACTCTCACTGATTGACCTCCCAACAGTAATTGGCCAGATTTGTTCATTTGGACCCAGACAGCTGGATGGATTCCACCAGACCGTTTCCTTTTTCGCTTGTTGGTTTTTTGCACACACTTCTCATTTATTTATCCACCAACTCTTCCTCAATGTGGACCCCAAGTCAAAGAGTTTGGACACCCCTGCTGTAAATCTATGTATAGCAATGAATGAATATAGTAAGGCAAGTGTATATATTTACTATATATGTTATTATTTATTCATAAAGACTCTTGAACGCATCATAATTAAATTATCCCCTCACCTCCCCCCAAAATGGATTAACTCGCTGGAATAAAAAAGACAATATAACATACATCCATAAACGTGGACGCATGTGAAAAAGTGCAATATATTTATCTGTACAGTAATCTATTTATTTATATATATTTATTTATTTATTATATATATATTTATATATTATTTATATATATGTATTTATTTATATATGCACCGTATTGCTTTTTTATCCTGCACTACCATGAGCTTATGTAACGAAATTTCGTTCTTATCTGTGCTGTAAAATTCAAAGTTGAATGACAATAAAAAGGAAGTCTAAGTCTAAGTCTAAGTCTAAATAAATGTATGTAATTACTTGTCCCCAAAAGAGGAATAAAACATGACAATAGGCCTGTTATTATCTTTCAGTAGCTCCTTAAAGTCATATTATTTTTGGAAAAAAAAGGTTTCAGAAGATTATTATCAAACATGTTGCACAAATGTTAAGGTCATGGCGCATGCAGGAAGAAGCGGCGGTAAAATTATAAATAGGCATGCAACACCAGTACATCAATTTGTGGGGGAGGGGGGGATTGCATTCAAAGTTCCATTTGTAAGTTCATTTAGATATAGGAGCCCATCTTTCTTTCTTGATGCTCTTCGAGCGAGGATGTGAGAAGATATTGCCGCGACACACCTTGCGTGAAAATCATTACAAGTCACCTTGGTGGCTTTTAGTGTCGTTTAAAAGCCACTCAGTCGACACCCGGGCTATACTTCCCTGCACGCTAGAAGTGCGGCCGCCGTTTATCAGCGTATCCTTTGCCTCCTGAAGGCTGCGGGAACAAATGGTAAGAAATGAGGCTGCAGAAAGGAGCATGACTGGGTAAGCTAGGCATTTGTGTGGAGTGTAAACTGTACTGTCGAGAAGTGTGGTCGGCACAAAATGCTTCTTCGGCATAAGTATAAAAAATATATATATATATCGACCGATGATGATAAGCCCAAAGGAAGTAGCAATACACTTCATGATTGGGACAAAAAAGTGGAAAATCTTTGCTAAAATGGATCATAAATCTATCTCTCCTGCGTAATATGGTGTCAAAAGTTCGGACTAGGGGCCATTTGAATCCCACAGCTTGTTTTTATTGGCCTGCGGCCTATTTTGATGCACAAAAAGTGCAAACGTTAAATGTCACGCTAACATCGATTCCTTCTGTCAGGCTTGTTTTTGTTTTAAAAATTGAAATGCTTAGCACATCTTGACCTACAGTCTGTGGCGGTCTTAGCTATGGGCCACACAGGCAAGTGCCCAGGGCAATATTCTCGAAAGGGCGCCACAAGGATGAGGGGGGAAAAAAGGTTCATATTTATTTGTGCTTTGCTCTTTAAAGCTTTATGCTCGTCAGTTTAGGATATCTGTGTTGGGTGGGGGCGGGGCGCTACATGAGAGATACTGGAGCTGCCATTAAGTAGATTAAACCAAACTGAGTAGTTGTGATTAAACAAAATTAATAAATGGCAACACAAATTGTTAACAAAGACAACAAACGTCGTTATTGAAAATATTGCCGACCAAAAGTTAAAGTTAAAGTTAACAATATTAAACGTTTTTTGGTATTTGGACAAGGGGTGTCCCAATCCAACAGTTGTGAGCCGTCAGGGCCAGCAAGGCCTTCTCTGGTGGCCTAACATAACCAGAAATTATGACCATAATTAAAGATAAAAGTAATTTTTAAATGTACTTTACCATAATATCTAAAAGTATTCATATTCTCTTCATGTCATATTATGCTCTTTCCAGTGCTGTTGTATTTAGGTTAGAGTTTTTATCCAGTCAGAATTCACCTAGCTTTTGTTGCCATGTTGTACGAAATCTGCCCGGGGCCTTCAGAATCAACAACGCAGGCAAATGAACGGGCACATAGAATTGATAAAGTGCGATAGCCAATCAGATAATGAGTTGTTGTCAGTAAGGCCTTCTAGCTGGCCTTACGCTGTGATTGCATACTCACTTGGGAGTCACAAGTTGCGAAAACAGGAAGTGGCACCGGAGCCATACGAGCCGTAGAAAGCCACAAAAAACTCACCGGTACGCACAAAAAAGGAGAGCAACATATTGATTAGGTGGCAGATATTTTCATTTTCAAGAAGGATACTTAAGAGAAAATGCATCTTGTGAGACGAGGTCGGCCGACATCGGAAGTTATCCCGTCGGGGAAATGGTTTGTCCGCAACCTTCACAGGAATTAGCAGACTATGACCAAATACCGACAATGACGGTAACACTGGCTTATACGGCGTCGAATGGGTTCTACAAATCTTGAGTTCAAATATTTTATTTCTTAATTTCTTCATGTTTCATTTGGTTTATACATTTTTTAAAATTTTGACAGTACCACGTATGATATGTTCTAATTCAGGGGTTCTCAAACTCAATTTACCCTAACTCTTCCGGGCTACAATATACACCCTCACTACCACCAAACCCCCCCGCCCCCCCCAAAATTGATGCAGGGGGGGGAAAGTGATGTGTGGGGGGGCGGGGTTTGGTGGTAGCGGGGGGTGTATATTGTAGCCCGGAAGAATTAGGGCTGCATGGGATTCTGGGTATTTGTTCTGTTGTATTTATGTTGTGTTACAGTGCGGATGTTCTCCCGAAATGAGTTTGTCATTCTTGTTTGGTGTGGGTTCACAGTGTGGCGCATATTTGTAACAGTGTTAAAGTTGTTTATACGGCCACCCTCAGTGTGACCTGTATGGCTGTTGACCAAGTATGCCTTGCAGTCACTTACGTGTGTGTACAGAAGCCAAATACAACATGTGACTGGGCTGGCACGCTGTTTGAACAGGTTGTAGAGGGCGCTAAAGGCAGTGCCATCACGGCACGCCCTTAATATTGTTGTTTGGGTGAAAATCGGCAGACATTGAGAGAATAGTTACCCTGAAATTCAGGAGTCTCCCGGACAAATCGGGAGGGTTGGCAAGTATGACGCTGTCAAGCGGGCCGCACTAACATAAAATTTTCATATTAAGGTGCGGGCCGCAAAATAACGTCTCACGGGCCGCAATTGGCCCGCGTGTCTGAGACCCCTGTTTTAATTGCTGAAGCGGGTTTATTGAATGTTAAATGCGCCGATAAATAGACCATTTTGTACACTGTTGATGGGATCCAATTACCAGTAGTGTGCAAGGGTGTTTCTGTATATTATCTCCAGCCGTGTCCATGTGCTGACATAAATTGCGGTATTTTGAGAGGTGAAGTCGGACTAAGTAGGACATCACAGAAGGCCTAGGTGAGAAACGCACGGCCCGCCACTGCAATTCAATATTGATATTGGTCCGATGTCGACAAAAAAGAAAAAAGTATCGAATGATTTCGGCTTGTACCTTAAATCTCTGATACAAATGATTTGATACAAGCAGTTCTGCTTTACTTGTTTACTTGTGCAAAGCTGGACAACCAGTTAACATCTAAATGTCCTCCAAGCACACAAAGTTGGTCTTTTCTTGTATTTTAGTCAAATTATATACAAAAAGGAAACATGGTAGGCTATACTGTGAGCTACTCGGAGCTAGCAGCTACACAGCAGCTAAGCACACAATAGCACACGAGGTAGAAATACCTAATAAGTGTCCTTAATTGAACAATATTGCAGGCTAAAACAGCACATGTGTCAACATAAACAAGTGTCCAATAATTATAATTGTAGGTCTTCAAGGCAGAAGGATATTAGAAAGTATCCAGTAACAAAAGTGTCCACATCATTCAACTTGCTGCGTCATGAGCTGAACTTCATGAATTATTATGACCACTAGGTGTCGGCAAATAGACTAAACAAATAACTACTCCACTTCAACTTACAGACAGTATAAATCATTTCCAGACTGTTATTAATAAATAGGTTAGTCTTTTTCATACCTGCAATTGTTGAGTAATTTTACTTGAGCATGCTTTTTCCGATATTCCACATTACACACAACATTACACAGGTACCAATAAGCCAAGCGGTGTGCGGCTTTGGCAGTTGCAGAGACAAAAACTCAGACATGGGAGGATTTCAGAAAAGCCATGAAGAACGACTTCCGGATGGCTTCGAAGCAATTCTGGACCACCATTCGCCACCTCAGGAGGGGGAAGCAGTGCGCTATTACACCGTAATATAGTGGAGACGGTGTTCTGCTGACGTCGAGTGGGGATGTTGTGGATCGGTGGAAGGAATACTTTGAAGGCCTCCTCAATCCCACCAACACGTCTTCCAATGAGGAAGCATTGCCTGGGGACTCTGCGGTGGGCTCTCCTATTTCTGGGGCTGAGGTTGTCGAGGGAGTTAGGAAGCTCCTCGGTGGCAGGGCCCCGGCCATAGATTAAATCTGCTCGGAGTTATCGCAGCATCCATAACAGTTGTTGTTATGGATGCTGTGGGGCTGTCGTGGTTGACAAGACTCTGCAGCATTGCATGGACATCGGGGCCGGTGCCTCTGGATTGGCAGACTGGGGTGGTGGTTCCTCTATTTAAAAAGGGGAACCGGAGGGTGTGTTCCAACTATCGTGGGATCACACTCCTCAGCCTTCCTGGTAAGAGGAGGCTACGTCGGATAGTCGAACCTCGGATTAAGGAGGAGCAGTGTGGTTTTCGTCTTGGTCGTGGTTCTGTGGACCAACTCTAAACTCTCAGCAGGATCCTTGAGGGTGCATGGATGTTTTCCCAACCAGTCGACATGTGCTTTGTGGAAATGGAGAAGGCATTCGACCGTGTCCCTTGGGAAGTCCTGTGGACAGTGCTTAGAGAGTATGGGGTATTGGACCGCCTGATTGTGGCGGTCCGCTCCCTGTATGATCAGTGTCAGAGCTTGGTCCACATTACTGCCCCATTACTGCCGCATTGCCGGCTGTAAGTCGGACCCGTTTCCAGTGACAATTGGACTGTGTCAGGGTGTTGAGAGGATCCGGTTTTGTGGCTGAAGAATTAGGTCTCTGCTTTTTGTGGGCCTGCTGGTTTCATCTGACCAAGATTTCCAGCTCTCACTGGATAGGTTCGCAGCTGAGTGTGAAGGGACTGGGATGAGAATCAGCACCTCCAAGTCCGAGTCCATGGTTCTCGCCCGGAAAAGGGTGGAGTGCCATCTCCGGGTTGGGGAGGATTTCATGTCCCAAGTGGAGGTGTTCAAGTACCTCTGGGTCTTGTTTACTAGCGTGGGAAGACTGGAACGTGAGATCTACAGGCGGATCGGGGACGGCGTGCCTTGCTTGGTGGAGTGGCTGTGCCAGCAACTTGGGGGTTCCTTTTTCCAGCTTCTGCCATCCTTGTCACAAACTTTGTATCCTTGAGCAAGACACTTCACCCTTGCTTCTGACGGGTCTTGCATGGCAGCTCCCACAGTCAGTGTGTGAATGTGGAAATAGTGTCAAAGCAATTTAAGTACCTTGAAGGTAGAAAAGCGCTACACAAGTATAACCCATTTACCATTTACAATCGGTGCAGCAGCTACAGTGATGCAGACCCTGTATCGGTCCGTCGAGGTGAAGAAGGAGCTGCACCAGAAGGCAAAGCTCTCAATTTACCGGTCAATCTACGTCCCTATCCTCACCTATGGTCATGAGCTTTGGGCTAGGAACGAAAGGACAAGATCACGGGTACAAGCGGCCGAAAGGAGTTTCCTCCATCAGGTGGCGGGGTTCTCCTTAATAGATAGGGTGAGTAGCTCTGTCATTCGAGAAGAGCTCAGAGTAAAGCAGCTGCTCCTCCACAACGAGAAAAGCCAGATTAGGTGTTTCAGGCATCTGGTCAGAATGCCTCCCAGAACGCCTCACTGGGGAGGTGTATAGGGCGCGTCCAACCGGTAAGAGACCACGAGGAAGACCCAGGACACAGTGGAGAGACCATGTTTCCCAGCTGACCTGGGAACGCCTCGGGATCTCCCGGGAGGAGCTGGACAAAGTGGCTAGGGAGAGGGAAGTCTGGGCTTCTCTGCTTAGGCTTCGGATAAGCGGAAGAAGATGGATGGATGGATGGATGGATGAATGGATGGATGGATGGATGGATGGATGCATGGATGGATGGATGATATTAGTATCGGTCAATCCTCCAGGCTCCAATATCGATATCAAAACACCTCTAGGTTATATAGCCATTAAGGCTGTGAATCTTCGGGAATGACACAATTCGATTAAATTTTTGGGGGTAACGATTTGATTCAGATTCGATTCCCCATTCAAACAGATTCTCGATTCAAAATCAATACGTTTTTAATAACGTTGGGTCCCAGTTCATAAAATAGACAAAAAGCTCTGATAAATTTCTATATTACCTAAAAGAAAACTGGTTTTGTTTAATAAAGTTATACCCAAAACTTTTAATCAAGTTGAATACAAACAAGGCAACAAGAAAAGTGTCCAACACTTCTCTTTTCTAAAGTAAATTTTTACTGCAGATCAACATCAACATCAACAACATGATTTGCCTGAGTGTTGTTGTAGTTATTTTTTTAAACTGCGTTTTTGAATCGATTACGAATCGTTACCAATAAGAATCCCGATTCATTCGAAAATCTATTTCGACACTCGTGATGGCCATTAATACTTCAATACCACTAACTTGATTCAAGGCAGTTTTAAAAGACTGTGGTTGGACACTAAAGCCTTGCTGGAAAATACTGGAAGATACAGTAGTCGTGAGCAGCAGACACCTACAGAAAAAAACTCCTCTTTTCAAAGTGATGCACAGTCAATAGAGGGAGCATGCTCATCAGAGAAAGGTTTCCCTTCTGCTCTAAAAGGGCCAAACTGTCTCAAGAACAAGGGAGTCTGGAGACCAAGCAGCAATATAGAAGAGGAGAGAATGCATTAGCCTGTGCACGCACTGAACAAGACCTCGCTTCTGTCACATCGAGGAGAACCTTTGATGGAGGATTATGGAGACTTTCAGCTCACATGCAACAAGCTTAGGGAGGAAATGGACCCAAGTGTAGTTTAATCGCATGCAAGTCATTTGACAGATAAGGAGGAGGAGGAAGATACCCAAAGAACCATTTGAATGAAATATCATACAGTGGAAACTTAAATGTCAAACATAATCAAACCAAAACACATTTTTCCAATAGGAAATAACAGGAAAATGAGTTAATCCATTCCAGTGTCAAACCATCTCCATCAAAACTTTATCAACGATGCAGGCTTACCTACCAAACAATTGTTTGTGGTAAGCATTTAATGAGAAGAATGCAGTAAAATTGTGTTCTTTCTGGAAAAAAGAAAAACGTTTTTTTACCTAGTGTTTCACATATATTAATACCTGTGGCGGGCCGCACTAAAACATGTATAAATAAATAGAATAAACATTTTTTGAAACATTTAAAAAAACAAAAACATTTAGAATAATTAGGGAAGATAAAACCTAACTTTGCAGCCAATTTATGCTGCCATATTTCAAATAGTTATAAATTATATTAACATTGTTAATTCTAATGATATTATTTTTTTAATAAAAACATATTTCAATTTAAAAAAAATACAACTATGTTTTTGAGTTAAAGGTTTGAGCAACAGGCTTCTGTAGCTAGTCAGCACACACACACACACACACACACACACACACACACACACACACACACACACACACACACACACACACACACACACACACATGTTGCTACCAATAACACAGATTTGCCTTTTATATGTATAACATTTGTTTAGTGTTATTAAAGAAAATACATGCATCATAGCCAATTATGAAATTTTTGGGATGATGTCATATTTACACCGCCCCCCACCACCAAGCCACTGGCCACGCCTCCACTGCCACAAATAGATTGCCTATCTGTGGGAAATACTGAAGCCAAAGGCAAAATATAGTCGTCTTGAAACCACATGCACATTCATGAACAACTCTACTGCACACAACAGCAAAAGAAGCAAAATGTTCAGTCGGCATTTATGAGTACATTGTAAACAATACAAGGGTAACAGAAATGAGTTGCACACTAAAGCGCATGTAGATGTACATGAAGCAGCAGCTACTGCTATCTTGTGGAGTTTAAAAAAACTACATCAGGGGTTGCCTACAGCCACTGTAATTAATGCAATGGGCCCCATTCAGCAACCGTTCTTAAGAACAAATTTTGTTCATAGGCCCACTTACGAAGTTTTTAAGGAGATTTTTGTATTCACCTATATGTCTTAGCTGGGATTTGTTTGTAGGTACAACAAAATCTACGAGTGCTCCAGAGCACTATTTGAGTGGCCTATTTGTTCTTAAGTGTGACAAGTTCCCTTACTTCTATTGTCTAATGTTAAATTAATATCATAGATAGATAGATAGATAGATAGATAGATAGATAGATAGATAGATAGATAGATAGATAGATAGATAGATAGATAGATAAGACAGACAGACATACAGCAAAATGAGCAATATATAGACATTTAAAAATGCGCACACACGCACGCACACACACACACAACATTTATTTTTAATGTCCTCAACTGTGCGGACTTCGCCGCTTGACACCATGTTTACTGCATCGGTTATAGTATATTTCTGAACTCGACCAGTTTTTCTTCCACTTCGGGGCTACCTCAGCAGTCCCCCCTTTCTTAAACTTACGTTTTGACATGATGGATTTCCCCCGCGGCGATATACGAATTTCTCTTCTGTAATCTGTTTGTGTTTTCTCCGTGTGTTTGATGTTCGGCTTTTCCGACGGAATTGTGCCCTTATATGGGGTATTAAGGGCGTTTACCAATGCAAATTACGAAATTAAGGGTGTTTACATATGCATAGAGGAAATAAGGGCGTGTTATATGCAAATTGTGATGGACACACACACGCTAACTATTTGGCATTCAGCAACTTAAGAACAGCAGGTGGGAACAATTTGGCCGTTTAAGAACACGTCATGAATTTGAATGGACTCCTCTTAGGAAATCACTTAGAAAGAAATATAAGAGCAAAAGATAGGAACTTATTGCTGAATGGGGCCCAGTGTTTTTTGACTTAATTAAATGAGGTAAGTATTGCAAAAAAGCCACCTAAAGCCAAATAAAAATAAGCCCTAGTGAAGCCAACGCAATATGACGACACCGCAAAATAAGTTTTTTTGTCAAATGTGAGGCCTGTTTTCCCGCCAAATACTTCACAACCTTCGGGGCGTTCTCATTATGAGGTAGACGGCAGCCTTTCTTGTGTCCTCTGCCGTCTTTGATTCTAATGACATGTAAGCATCTCGGTGAAGCACATTAGCATGATGCCATTAATCATTATTAGGATGTTTATGAATAGAATGTCATTAACTTGATATTATGCAACACTAAACGTGCTCGCCGATACAACGTGAAGGTGATACTGCGCATAATGAGGAGCACGATCCTTGGGAAAAAACTTCCCATTTACATTTGCTCGCCGTGAGGAAATATGTGCTTATGTTTAAAAACCAGTATAAAAAATAAAAAAAATACCACGAGATATGATCTATGTAGCGATACTGTAAAGCATGTGAGCACCGGTGAAGTTGAAGTTGTCCCAAGGCAACCTGAGAGATGATGCAACATCCTGCAAAGCATGTCGAGAATCTCAAAAAAATTCCACATGAAGCGGGACGGTAAAAATTTTTATCCGTCGATGTTTTAAGTGCTAATTTACACATCAGAGAATGTGGAGATTTAAAAGCGAGACTGATTTCCTGTCTATTTATATCTTCATTGGCTTATGCATAACCACAAAGTTCCCTAAAATCACCTAAAGTTAAAAGATTGTCGCGTTGCTGGGAGTTGATCAAATAATTCCCAGCATGCCTTGTGGCTCTTTTCTAAAGAGTAGCTAAGAAATACATATTTGACTTAACATTATTGTTAATTACTACCATTCCTGTAACAATAGTAGCAATGTATACATGCAAACAGGTGGCAACAAATGACTTTTCCCGATGCAAGAGAGTTTTTCTTCCTGTCACTCACACAACAAGTGATCTGTTGGCCACGGCACAGTTGATCGACTTGCAAAATAACTGTTATATTCGGCGACTAGCAATTTATACGTGCAAACAGGTGGCGGTTAACGACTTTTCCCCAAGTGATTTAGAGCTTTTCTTCCTGTCACTCACACAAGTGATCTGTTGGCCACGGCACAGTGACCCACTCGAAAAACAAGTGTCTCAAAGGTTGTCTTTTATCCGGCAACAAACAATTTATACATGCAAACAAGTGGCAGCAAACCGCTTTTCCACAAGTGAATCCGAGCTTTTCTTCCTGTCACTCACACAACAAGTGATCTGTTGGCCACGGCACAGTGACCGACTCGCAAAATAAGTGTCTTGAAATTTTATATTCGGTGACAAGCAATATATATATATGCAAATTACTTTTCCCCAAGCTTTTCTTCCTGTCCCTCACACAACAAGTAGTCTATTTGCCACGGCATGGTGACCCATTTGAAAAATAAGTGTTTTCCAGGTTATTTTATATTCGGGAACAAGCAACTTTATACATGCAACCAGGTGGTTGCAAACAACTTTCCCCCAAGCGAGTCAGATGTTTTCTTCCTGTCACTCGCATGTGATTTGCCGGCCGTTACACAGTGACTCACTTGAAGAATAAAAAGTGTTTCAAAGGTTGTCTTACATTTGGGGACTAGTAACTTTTACATACAAACAAGTGGCAGTAAACGACTTTTCTCCAAGTCTAAGCTTTTCTTCCTGTCACTCACACAACATGTAATCTGTTGGCCATGGCAGAGTGACCTATTCGAAAAATACATTTCTGCAAGGTTATTTCATATTCGGGGACAAGCAATCTATTCATGCAACCAGGTGGCGGCAAACAACTTTTCCTCAAGTGAGTCACAGCTTTTCTTTATGTCGCTCGCACGCGATCTGCCGGTTACGACAAAGTGATCCACTTAAAATATAATTGTCTCAAAGGTTGTCTTATAATCGGGGAATATCTACTTATACATGCAAACAGGTGGCGGTAAATGACTTTTCCCCAAATGAGTCAGAGCTTTTCTTCTTGTCACTCACTCACAGTCATATATACATATGTTCTGCTGGCCTCAACACAGATAACCACTCCAAAAAGAAGTGTCTCAAAGGTTCCCATGTATTCATTGACTAGCGATTTATACATGCAAACAGGTGGCAGCAAACAATTTCTACCCAAACAAGTCAAAGCTTTTCTTCCTGTCACACACACAAGTGATCTGCCGGCCATGGGACAGTGACCCTCTCAAAAAAGTAAGTGTGTGAAAGGATGTTAACTAGTTAGAGGAGTAATGATGCTGATCTTAGGATGAAGATGATATTCTTTATTGTAGTTATTTCACTTATAGAAACATGCTTACAAAATTGTCTTGAAAGTTAAAGTTTCCATTTAAAAAAGTTAAAGTACCCATGATTGTCACACACACACTAGGTGTGGCGAAATGATTCTCTGCATTTGACCCATCACCCTTGATCACCACCTGCGAGGTGAGGGGAGCAGTGAGCAGCAGCAGTGGCCGCGCCCGTGAATCATTCTTGGTAATTTAACCCCCAATTCCAACCCTTGATGCTGAGTGTCAAGCAGGGAGGTAATGGATCCCATCGTTATTGTCTTTGGTATGACTCGGCCAGGGTTTGAACTCCCGACCTACCAATCTCAGGGCTTACACTCGAACCACTAGGTCACTGAGCTTAATTAAACTATTATTAAAAACTATAATTTAGTTCAATTGCAAATGTCATTCTTGTATTGCCTCAGAAGTTGTGTATTGCAACTAACTAACACAATGAAGGAGTCTGAGGCGCGCGCGCGCGCACACACACACACACACACACACACACACACACACACACACACACACACACACACACACACACACACACACACACACACACACACACACACACACACACACACACACACACACACACACACACACACACACACACACACACACACACACACACACACACACACACACACACACACACACACACACACACACCACCAAAGACAATTAGTGCAAAACTAATGTTTTTGTTGTTTAGAGTGCTCCTTGGCACTCTTATGAGTTATTCATGGTTCCGCATGTGGATTTTCTGCTCAGATGAGATTAAAAAAGGGACAATACCACTCCTGATGTCCTTTTCTCTGCACTGCTTCCCTGTTTCCTCCTTGTCAAGCAGCCTTGCCTCTTGTAGTGTTCCAGCTGGAGACCAGTGTGTTGAGCCTTGCTTTAAGTGACCATTTCAGTGCTCTGCTTTGTTACTATACTCTATTTTCAACCCATCACTCCATATTTCTTTGGCATCTTTCAATCTTTACATTTACAACGGCTTTGAAGAGTGCCTGCTCTTCTCAACAACCATCACAACCCATTGAGCTGCCCAGTAAGTTCTCTGAGTGCTATAATGGGGGTACATTTTCATAAATGCGTCCGAAAGAAAAGTCCAAGTAAGACTTACGGAGAGATCTTAAAGTGCAAAACTATCCATAAATCCATTTAGTCTGACGGACCCTCTAATAAGCACAGGTAAAGGTGCACCAACTGTTCTCCAAAAGGAAATATGAAGAAAGATGTTGTTGTGACAAGAAATTCCATTTGTATAATTGTAGACCACTACTGTGTACCCACCAAACATGTGCTTGAGGTGCATCAAAGTGCAATTAGAACGTAGTTCCGCTACCTAATTGAGGAATTTCTTCGCTATTTCAGGTCCACATAAGAAATATGTTTGTACTTTTTAAGTAATTAGTACGCAACAAACTGGGCATGCAATGTACAATCAGAGGTGGGTAGTAACGCGCTACATTTACTCCGTTACATCTACTTGAGTAACTTTTGGGATAAATTGTACTTCTAAGAGTAGTTTTAATGCAACATACTTTTACTTTTACTTAAGTATATTTATAGAGAAGGAACGATACTTTTACTCCGCTACTTTTATCTACATTCAGCTCGCTACTCGCAACTAATTTTTATCGATCTGTTAATGCACGCTTTGTTTGTTTTGGTCTGTCAGACAGACCTTCAAAGTGCCTGCCTTACTGGTGACGTTTCACTTCGTTCCACCAATCAGATGCAGTCACTGGTGACGTTGGACCAATCAAACAGAGCCAGGTGGTCACATGACCTGACTTAAACAAGTTGAAAAACTTATTGGGGTGTTACCATTCAGTGGTCAATTGTACGGAATATGTACTGTACAATCTAATAATAAAAGTTCAAATCAATCAATCAAAAGTGTGAAGGAAAAAAGATACTTGTTTTATTTCAACTGTACCGTCAAAAGCCTCAAGACTGACCGCACATGAGGACGTTCCTGTCTTCACAATAAAAGTGCCGCGCCATCGAGCCTGCGCTTTCAAAACAAGAGTCTCCGAAAGCCAGCGTAAACAAGCTAGCAAGCTACGGAGTTTGACACCAATATATTTCTTGTAAAGTGTATAAAAACGAATATGGAAGCTGGACAAATAGGATGCCAAAAACCCACCACTTTCATGTGGTATTAGACAGAAAGGAGGAACTTTTCTTCTCCTCCATTTGAAAACGTGGACGTTATCATCACGACTGTCTGATTACAATCAACGCAAGTCATCAGAATCAGGTAATACACCAACTTATATTCTAGTCTTCATTAAAGAAAGGAATCTATATGTTAAACATGCATGTATATTCATTAAAACACCTTTAACATGTAAACAAAAACAGCAAAATAAATACTTATAAATTATATACTGTATATTTCAATGTATATGTATGTATGTATGTATGTATGTATATATATATATATATATATATATATATATATATATATATATATATATATATATATATATATATATATATATATATATGAGTGTGTATGTTACTTATCAGTTACTCAGTACTTGAGTAGTTTTTTCACAACATACTTTTTACTTTTACTCAAGTAAATATTTGGGTGACTACTCCTTACTTTTACTTGAGTAATAAATCTCTAAAGTAACAGTACTCTTACTTGAGTACAATTTCTGGCTACTCTACCCACCTCTGTGTACAATTGATTTTAAAACTCTGAATAATACTTCAAATAATAATGCAAGCAGCTGCTTTTTGATGTGGGTGGAAGAAATTCCCAGCAACCAGTGAATGCCTTGTTTAAAAAGATTATAAGAGTGATTCCATAAGCCTTTTTGCTCATTTGCAATCATATTTAGTGTTAACATATGACAAAAACCATGTTCTTACCTGCTCTTTGACTGAGGCCAGGATAGACGAAGTGGTCTCCGTCTCAGATCTGTCTCCATTGGAGGCCGGCATCACCGGGGGAACCATGGCCCCCTTTTCCTGCTCGGCGGGCTGATCTGGCACCGGCATGGCTAAAAATTACCAAAAAAAAATTTAATGACATAATTATAACTGTATATAAATGGAATATTGTACAGTATTGGCATATTGATTGCATAGAATGTAAACAATCATTGATACTGTTGCCTCAATTTAAAAACAACGCCTTATTTGTATACTAAAGAGACGCCGCACCCATTCACTCCTTTCATTTCTTTGTGGCGGTCTGCCATAAACAAACTTGGACCGCCACATTATTTATTTATTTTTTTTACAGAATTGGCAATACAGGAAGTACAAAAAGGTAATACTTCGCCTACCCGGTGAAATGCATAAACCAGGGTTGTCCAAAGTGCGGCCCAGAGACCATTTGTAGACACAGTTTTTTTGTTTTGTTTTTTGTTTTTTATTTTTTTATTTCCAATGGGCCCGTGGTACATTGTAGAAATAAAACAGACAAAAAAACATTAATGTATGTCAATTATTTATAGCGGGCCGCCACAAAATAAATTTGGACCACCACAAATTGATTTTTTTTTTCTCTTTTTTTTCAAGATGTGGCTTTACAAGAAGTAGAGATAAAATCACAAATAAATACAAAAAAAAGTAGACTAAGGGTGTTTTTTAGACCGTAGCTCTTTTTTGTATGGATGATTATTTATTGCAAAAATTAGGTGAACAAAATAAAATACAAACATTTAAAGACTGAGCAGAAAAATAATCAAAAATATGAAAAAATAATACTGATTAACAATACAAAGATGTCTCCCAATATATATTTAACATTTTTGTAAAAATACATGCACATGTATCATAACCAATTATGCAATTAAGCAGACGATGGTTTTACGATCCCCTCCCAATAATGTCCTTCATTTATCTGTGGTGGGTCGCCAAAAAACATTTCGACCCAATAAATAATAAATCAATTTATCTTTTTTTTTTTTAATAGGCCAGTGTAATATTTTAAAAAAATGAATAAACAACAAAAAAACAGTAATGTTGAAAAATGTTTGCAAAATGGTACAACATAACCAGAAAAAGATAAAATGTCAATACTAATAACACTGCCCACTGCTCCCCTCACCTCCCAGGGGGTGATCAAGGGTGATGGGTCAAATGCAGAGAATAATTTCGCCACACCGAGTGTGTGTGTAACAATCATTGGTACTTTAACTTTAACTTAACATATGTTTTTTTAAATCCATTTCAGGGTTTTTTTGTAGCCTTTGATAAAAAACTATATGACCATGCATCATAGCCAATTATGCAAATCATACAACGACAGCAACTCAATCCCCCTCCTCATTAATGTCCTTCATGTATTTGCTTTTTGGTTTTTGTGGGCCAGTGTTACATTGTTAAAATGGAATAAACTAAAAAAAAAAAAAGAAAAGAAAAAATTTAAACATTTAAAAAATTGAGCAAAAAAGATAAAACATAACCAGAAAATGATAACTTGTTAATAGAAATAACTAAGACTATAACAAATATTTGTTTTTAAGCATATGTATGATGTTTTTTTAGCCTTTAAAAAAATATGTGCACATGCCTCATGGCCATTTATGTAAATTAAACAATGACCTCATCTTGACCGCAACCAATCACAAATAGATTGCAGTCCTGCAATATAAGGCACGCCAAAAAAGAAGAGACATGCCTTTTTTACAAATATAAAAACACATTTACAGTATATCTATAATTCAGTGTATTTTTTCATGATCATCTTTTTGACTGATGTTACCAAACATGGATCCACACAACCATGGACAGCAGCAGAATTCCAATATAGCACATAACCGGACATGAGTGGGTACCAATCTGAGACAGAATCATCATGCAACACCCAATCCCACATCTCACCTGTGCACCTGCCAGTGCGTCATCTTAAAAAACAAACAAGTCCTCCTACACTCATTAAACGGCAATGCGCTAATTATCACTTTTTTAATTACTTTGACTGGGAAACGGGAGAACCATGTGACAGTTTTTCTGTATGCACGGTTATTTGTTTGGAACCCTGAACGTGTTTCAATAGATTAAAGCCGAGTAGGTTGTGCCCTTCACGCAAGGCCTGCATGATAACAGATGCATCATTTGACGGCTCTAAATTGAGCTGTCGACAACGTGCAGGCAGAAATATTTGAAGTGCCGGAGACATTGACATCTCACAAGTGTGAAAGGAAATGTTGGCAGAATCATATTTTTTGCGCCGTCCTCCTTATGTCTCACCCATTCAGACAGTTTACACCAGGCTTCCAAAGCGCAGAATTATGCGCATTTGACATTTCTCGCGGTTATTTAGCGCATCTTCAGCCACGTCATGCAGAAAGGATTTTGTCACCCCAATGAGTCATGGATTGATATTTTCCAGGATGAGGTCCTCGCCATTGATTAGACGCTTTTAGAGGAGACACAAAAGGGCGTTATGGCGTGTGTGTGGAGCCTATTAAAGTGGAGTTCAACCGATATTTCAAACGTCAAACTAAATATGAAGTTCACACTAAGGCCGGCCCAAGTCACAAACACTTCATGGGGTTGTTTAGGGGGTCCACATGACCATGGCTTGGGCTACTGTAGAGATGTTTTTATTCCATTTAAATCTGTCAGTTATAAAAGACATTGTCAAAAAAAGCTAAAATAAAATACATTTTGCAGTCAAAGTTCATTAATGAGGTTGTTTTTTGAATCAAATTAGAAATGTCGACGACTTCCTGCTACACCCCTAATGCAAAAACGCATTGGGAGGGTTTACCTCAGAGTAGCAGCACATCACTGTTCACTCGACACAGACGTCATAACATCATCAAAGCTCACCTTCATGCATTCTTACACAGGATGAAATGATAGAAGATAAAAATATAATAAATACATTTTTGGCAGCATCCGACAGGGTTATTTATAAGTTTTACTTTTGCTTCATATAATTGTGGTGCATTCAAGGACCCTTAAATAAAGTAAACAAAGGCGGAACTAGGTTTGAAGACAGGAGACGTTTAACCGCCAGTAGATGCACTAATAATAATAATAATTAAAATTAAGATGTATTATTATGATTTGTATTATCCACTGATGACAATTTTATGTGATTCAGCTAATCTCTAATCATATTTGAGTGAATAATGACAGGTTATATGTATAGACGTCCGATAATATCGGCCTGCCGATATTATCGGCCGATGAATGCGTTAAAATGTAATATCGGAAATTATCGGTATCGGTTTTTTTATTATCGGTATCTCTTTTTTTTTGGGTTTTTTATTAAATCAACATAAAAAACACAAGATACACTTACAATTAGTGCACCAATCCAAAAAACCTCCCTCTCCCATTTACACTCATTCACACAAAAGGGTTGTTTCTTTCTGTTATTAATATTCTGGTTCCTACATTATATATCAATATATATCAATACAGTCTGCAAGGGATACAGTCCGTAAGCACACATGATTGTGCGTGCTGCTGGTCCACTAATAGTACTAACCTTTAACAGTTAATTTTACTAATTTTCATTAATTACTAGTTTCTATGTAACTGTTTTTGTATTGTTTTAATTTATTTTTTATTCAAGAAAATGTTTTTAATTTATTTATCTTATTTTATTTTTTTATTTTATTTTTAAAGTACCTAATCTTCACCATACCTGGTTGTCCAAATTAGGCATAATAATGTGTTAATTCCACGACTGTATATATCGGTTGATATCGGTATCGGTAATTAAAGAGTTGGAAAAAAACGGAATATCGGATATCGGCAAAAAGCCATTATCGGACATGCCTAGTTATATGATTATAAAACTCACATTCTGGCTACTTTCTAATGCATTTGTCGGCACTTCTTTAAAAAAAAAAAAAAAAAAAGATTAATTAAAAACTACAAATTTATAAAACACCAAATAGTTGGGGGGTGGGGGGGTTAGAGATATTTTAAGTAGCCTTTAGCCTCTACATTGGTTCAAACGCATAATGAAACACATTATTGATGAAACAAAGACATAAACATGCAAATAGTGTGGGCTTTGAGATCATGGAGTGTGCCAAACACTTAGCTTTAATTTATTTTAGCTGTAATATTCCATAAATAACCATTATTTAGGTTTGTATGGCAGCTAACAGTGTTCAAATGTTACTTAAACACTGTTTGTAAAGTCAGTAAACACCAAAGTTCACACCAAATATGTCTTGTGTGACCCCGAAAGGGACAAGCGGTAGAAAATGGATGGATGGATAATGGTGATGAGAGCGAGTAGTTTTATTTTAGGTTTATTTAGTTTTACTATACAGTGGTCAATGTCTCTTTAAGCTTGTAAAACAGTAA
Organism: Nerophis lumbriciformis; assembly: GCF_033978685.3. NCBI lineage: Eukaryota > Metazoa > Chordata > Actinopteri > Syngnathiformes > Syngnathidae > Nerophis > Nerophis lumbriciformis. The sequence continues at coordinate 26,787,176 of NC_084554.2, read as the reverse complement.
TAAATGCCACTTTGCAGGTAGAGTTAATTAAGTTTTTATGATGTCTACAGTTTGAGCCTGGAGTTACTTAATAATTCACTTTACATTATTTCCTTAAGGAAAACTTGAAACAGCACACTGGTTGGTGTTTTATATTTAACCTTCTTTAAAAGCTTAGTAGAGCGTTTTTAATGCCACAGTGACAACTTGCACAGCACGAGTCAAAGAAATCGGGAAGTGGGACAGCAAGTTTTACATTAAAGAGTCCCCAGGGAGTGGACATTGTCAATAGAGGAGACTAAATAATGAGCCAAGTAAGTGGAGTCCTTTTCCTGCGAGACTCATCAGTCCAATTACGAAATCTACAGTTGAGATCCAAGTTCGTGCCAACTTTTGTTAGGTCACTGCAGTGGCCCGTGCACCTTTCTGCTAAGACTAAGCATTCTGTTATGGATTGTGGCACAGAGAGCTGTGATTACTGAAGGAAAATGGCACAATTGTGCATTTCCTATTAAATGTATTAAGCATATAGAGATTAGCGATAGTGCCTGAAATCCATATTGCTGCCTCTTACGATTAGGATTTATATTATAATATATTTTTTGTAGGGGTGTGCCCATCGACCGGCCACTGTATAATATCAGCCAATTTTTGTGAAAAAGTACGTATCGCTATTGGCAATTAATGCCTTTTAATACAGATGATAAACACTGATCCCCTCTGACTGAAATTATTTGTTTTTAGTACCTCAACTTAAAGCGGCTAAGAGCTAATTATGTTTAGACATTGTGGAGATGCTCTCCTTGGCCAATATAATCACCTCCATTAGGGCAAATAAACGGCATTTCTTAGTATCTTAAGCATCATTATCAAGTATCATTATCAGTGGAGAACGAGGCTGAACAAGTTACACACAGGTAACCACTGAGCTAGCTTGAAAGAAAACCAAAAAAATAAGTGCTTAGTAAAGTTTAAGAATTGTAGATGCAACCACGTTGCAGCAGAAAGCAAGCCGATATTAACAGCAAATTAACAAGTAGATTAATAAGAGTCTAGAGAGAGAATAATATAACAACTGCTGGTGTGCCAGCATTGTCACAATCAATACACAACATGTAAGAGGAGGGCTAATCATTCATAAATTAATGGTGATTATCAGTGTTGTCCCGATACCAATATTTAGGTACCGGTACCAAAATTATTTCGATACTTTTCAGTACTTTGATACTTTTCTAAATAAAGGGTTCCACAAAAAATTGCATTATTGGCTTTATTTTAACAAAAAAATCTTAGGGTACATTAAACATATGTTTCTTATTGCAAGTTTGTCCTTAAATAAAATAGTGAACATACAAGACAACTTGTCTTTTAGTAGTAAGTAAACAAACAAAGGCTCCTAATTTAGTCTGCTGACATATGCAGTAACATACTGTGTCATTTATCATTTTATTATTTTGTCAAAATTATTAAGGACAAGTGGTAGAAAATTAATTATTAATCTACTTGTTCATTTACTGTTAATATCTGCTTACTTTCTCTTTTAAACATGTTCTATTTGCACTTCTGTTAAAATGTAATAATCACTTATTCTTCTGTTGTTTGTTGTTGGTATCAATCCGAAACCAAGTAGTTACAGGATCATACATTGGTCATATTCAAAGTCCTCATGTGTCCAGGGACATATTTACTGAGTTTATAAACATAATATACATTTTTTTTAAATGAATGAAGATGTTGTGGTGCCAAAAAATATCGACGTAATCTTAGTAATATCGACAAGATATGCTCCTGTACTTGGTATCATTACAGTGGATGTTAGGTGTAGATCCACCAATGGCGTTTACATTTTGACGCCGGTGAGCTACGGTGTGTAGTGAAGCATGTTTAGCTATTCCTCGTCCTGCAGGGATGATACTTGTAAGAAACTTACTTTATTTGTCGCCATGGAGGCGAGGATTAGTGATTTAGAAGTAGCGACAACACTGCAGACTGCGAATGGACGTTCGCCGCTAGTTAGCTAGCCATTTCTTAAAGCATCTCTTCCTGAGGGCGTTTCAGTGTTATAACTTCTCCTTTATCGTTAGTTTTTAAGCCAAAATGCGTCCGTTCTCCTTTTTCTGTCTACACGCTTTGTCTGTTTTAAGTACTCCATGATTGTGCGCTGCCGAACATGCTAGTCTGCTCGTAAACCAGCAATGACATGACATGATGACGAAGGGGGCGCGGGGGGTGGCGGAATAGTACCAAATATGATTCATTAGAATCGCGGTACTATACCAATACCGGTATACCGTACAACCCTATCCGTACAACCCTAATATATATATATATATATATATATATATATATATATATATATATATATATATAGATATACATATACATATATATATATATATATATATACATACATACATACATACATACATACATACATACATACATACATACATACAGGTAAAAGCCAGTAAATTAGAATATTTTGAAAAACTTGATTTATTTCAGTAATTGCATTCAAAAGGTGTAACTTGTACATTATATTTATTCATTGCACACAGACTGATGCATTCAAATGTTTATTTCATTTAATTTTGATGATTTGAAGTGGCAACAAATGAAAATCCAAAATTCCGTGTGTCACAAAATTAGAATATTACTTAAGGCTAATACAAAAAAGGGATTTTTAGAAATGTTGGCCAACTGAAAAGTATGAAAATGAAAAATATGAGCATGTACAATACTCAATACTTGGTTGGAGCTCCTTTTGCCTCAATTACTGCGTTAATGCGGCGTGGCATGGAGTCGATGAGTTTCTGGCACTGCTCAGGTGTTATGAGAGCCCAGGTTGCTCTGATAGTGGCCTTCAACTCTTCTGCGTTTTTGGGTCTGGCATTCTGCATCTTCCTTTTCACAATACCCCACAGATTTTCTATGGGGCTAAGGTCAGGGGAGTTGGCGGGCCAATTTAGAACAGAAATACCATGGTCCGTAAACCAGGCACGGGTAGATTTTGCGCTGTGTGCAGGCGCCAAGTCCTGTTGGAACTTGAAATCTCCATCTCCATAGAGCAGGTGAGCAGCAGGAAGCATGAAGTGCTCTAAAACTTGCTGGTAGACGGCTGCGTTGACCCTGGATCTCAGGAAACAGAGTGGACCGACACCAGCAGATGACATGGCACCCCAAACCATCACTGATGGTGGAAACTTTACACTAGACTTCAGGCAACGTGGATCCTGTGCCTCTCCTGTCTTCCTCCAGACTCTGGGACCTCGATTTCCAAAGGAAATGCAAAATTTGCATGGTTGGGTGATGGTTTGGGGTGCCATGTCATCTGCTGGTGTCGGTCCACTCTGTTTCCTGAGATCCAGGGTCAACGCAGCCGTCTACCAGCAAGTTTTAGAGCACTTCATGCTTCCTGCTGTTGACCTGCTCTATGGAGATGGAGATTTCAAGTTCCAACAGGACTTGGCGCCTGCACACAGCGCAAAATCTACCCGTGCCTGGTTTACGGACCATGGTATTTCTGTTCTAAATTGGCCCGCCAACTCCCCTGACCTTAGCCCCATAGAAAATCTGTGGGGTATTGTGAAAAGGAAGATGCAGAATGCCAGACCCAAAAACGCAGAAGAGTTGAAGGCCACTATCAGAGCAACCTGGGCTCTCATAACACCTGAGCAGTGCCAGAAACTCATCGACTCCATGCCACGCCACATTAACGCAGTAATTGAGGCAAAAGGAGCTCCAACCAAGTATTGAGTATTGTACATGCTCATATTTTTCATTTTCATACTTTTCAGTTGGCCAACATTTCTAAAAATCCCTTTTTTGTATTAGCCTTAAGTAATATTCTAATTTTGTGACACACGGAATTTTGGATTTTCATTTGTTGCCACTTCAAATCATCAAAATTAAATGAAATAAACATTTGAATGCATCAGTCTGTGTGCAATGAATAAATATAATGTACAAGTTACACCTTTTGAATGCAATTACTGAAATAAATCAAGTTTTTCAAAATATTCTAATTTACTGGCTTTTACCTGTATATATATATATATATACATATATATATTTATATTTGCCGCCATTGAGGTGAGAATTAGTAACTTGGTACTGGCATTCTTTAGCCACGCTTGCTCGCCACATTTGTCAGGGCGCTACCACGCATTGTTGACATTCAACAACGTACATTACTTACTTTGACACCGACGACAAGTAAACTTTTTCGCAAACAAGTCAGCCAGTTTGTAAATCAAACATCCAGTGCGCTTTCTAGCCAGCGGACAAACAAAATGTGCGGGGCAGGGTGTTGTCTGTAAATAAAAGATGCTGCTGAGGCAGCGTGCAGATGAATTTTTTTTTTTCAATTCGGCTGACAACCGATACTTCTGAGCCCGGGATCTCTACTCCTTGAGATGCTGATGAGTCATAGGATGAGGAGCAAACAGGACCATTGTAAAAAAACACATTCAAAGCCCAGTCTGTATATGAAGCACCTTCACTTTTACTGACATTGAGTAACAGCGCTTTGAGGCACTCCCTCGGCAGATTATTGCGCTGCTTTATCAAAGCAACAATCGACGCAATCACATCCGAGCCAAACAAAGACCAAAATTTCTCGAGTCCCTGCAACAATATTTACATACCACCTATAGAAAATGACCGCGACTGTGTGCAGAAAATTGCAAACTCCTCCTGTGACAGTGATAATACCGCTATAGCAATACACTTCCCATCAAGCTGCACAAAGCCCTGCAATCCCAGAATGCTTCACACAGCCTCCTCTTTTGTCAGCACTTCCTGCGGGACACAATGTGACGGGGCACCGCAGCTTAGACGGAGATTGGGACACATTTAATTGCACTGTTTGAGACGTGCGCCGTTTCCTATTAATCTGGAATGGGGAAGTGAGGGTGTGCGGGGATGCTGTGACATTTTATCGAGCTCAGAGACAGATAAGGTATCAAGCGCTCATGTCTTTTTTTTTGACAGCATGGAGCAGTTAGCAAGGTATCATGGTGACTACAAATGAGGAGAGCGACAGAAATCGGTTGTAAAATTTGTAAATAGCTAGATTTAAAAAGGTAAAATAATACATTTAAAGGGGAACTGCACTTTTTGGGGAATTTCGCCTATCGTTCACAATTGAATATTATTATTAATTTTTTTTTGCATTCTAAATATTAAAATAAATGCGATCAAAAATGTGTTTACAATGGAGCCTATAGGGAGTAGCGCAATTCCGCCTATTAAAGGCCTACTGAAATGCGATTTTCTTATTTAAACGGGGATAGCAGGTCCATTCTATGTGTCATACTTGATCATTTTGCGATATTGCCATATTTTTGCTGAAAGGATTTAGTAGAGAACATCGACGATAAAGTTCGCAACTTTTGGTCGCTGATAAAAAAGCCTTGCCTGTACCGGAAGTAGCAGACGATATGCGCGTGACGTCACAGGTTGTGGAGCTCCTCACATCTGCACATTGTTTACAATCATGGCCACCAGCAGCGAGAGCGATTCGCACCGAGAAAGCGACGATTTCCCCATTAATTTGAGCGAGGATGAAAGATTCGTGGATGAGGAAAGTGAGAGTGAAGGACTAGAGGGCAGTGGGAGCGATTCATATAGGGAAGATGCTGTGAGAGGCGGGTGGGACCTGATATTCAGCTGGGAATGACTAAAACAGTAAATAAACACAAGACATATATATACTCTATTAGCCACAACACAACCAGGCTTATATTTAATATGCCACAAATTAATCCCGCATAACAAACACCTCCCCCCTCCCGTCCATATAACGCGCCAATACAACTCAAACACCTGCACAACACACTCAATCCCACAGCCCAAAGTACCATTCACCTCCCCAAAGTTCATACAGCACATATATATTCCCCTAAGTCCCCAAAGTTACGTACGTGACATGCACATAGCGGCACGCACGTACGGGCAAGCGATCAAATGTTTGGAAGCCGCAGCTGCATGCGTACTCACGGTACCGCGTCTGCGCATCCAACTCAAAGTCCTCCTGGTAAGAGTCTCTGTTGTCCCAGTTCTCCACAGGCCAATGGTAAAGCTTGACTGTCATCTTCCGGGAATGTAAACAATGAAACACCGGCTGTGTTATCCGGCAAAACAGTCAGGGGGTGCATTCTATGCCGGGGGTGCGTTATCCAGCACAACACCTGCCGCAATACACCGCTTCCCACCTACAGCTTTCTTCTTTGCTGTCTCCATTGTTCATCGAACAAATTGCAAAAGATTTACCAACACAGATGTCCAGAATACTGTGGAATTTTGCGATGAAAACAGACTACTTAATAGCTGGCCACCATGTTGTCCCAAAATTTCCGCTACAATCCGTGACGTCACGCGCTGACGTCATCATACCGAGACGTTTTTCAGCAGGATATTTCGCGATATCAACCGATATACACAGTCGTGGAATTAACACATTATTATGCCTAATTTGGACAACCATGTATGGTGAAGATAAGATACTTTTAAAAAAAAATTATAAAATAAAATAAGATAAATAAATTAAAAACATTTTCTTGAATAAAAAAGAAAGTACAACAATATAAAAACAGTTACATAGAAACTAGTAATTCATGAAAATTAGTAAAATTAACTGTTAAAGGTTAGTACTATTAGTGGACCAGCAGCACGCACAATCATGTGTGCTTACTGACTGTATCCCTTGCAGACTGTATTGATATATATTGATATATAATGTAGGAACCAGAATATTAAAAACAGAAAGAAACAACCCTTTTGTGTGAATGAGTGAATGAGTGTAAATGGGGGAGGGAGGTTTTTTGGGTTGGTGCACTAATTGTAAGTGTACTTTGTGTTTTTTATGTTGATTTAATAAAAAACAAAAAACAAAAAAAACATTATCGGACATCTCTAATTGTACCGTTTTTAATTTATTAGTACCGCAGTACTTTATTAGTACCCGTATACCGTATAATCCTAGTTTTTATAAATAAAAACAATGTGGTAAAACATTTTACAGTCACATGATTTGTTTCGGATGAGCAAAAGTTGTGTAGAAGTGGAGTCAATGCATAGATTGAGTATGTGTTATGATAATGTTTTAAAAATGGTGGTTATCACAGCTTCCAGTGCCTCTGTAACTTTGGCTGACAAAAAGAAACTATTTATAGCAGTTGGAAGAGCATGCATATTATGTGCTTGCCTACACATGCGAACAATTGTGCACCCACTTCATCTCTCCAGCGCGCCAACTAAATGATGCATTATTCAGAGTTTAATATGAGACATTACACGGAGGTAAATTGGAGCCATCAATCATGTGAGACGGGTGCGTGCGCTGTTTGTCGGGGGATCGTTTTGGAAAAGCAAAAACAGTCTTTGGGGGGGCCCGAGATGTGATTGGCTGGCAAAATTGGGCGTGAAAATGAAAATGATTGTCGCTTCATTTTGATCCTGGCCTCATTCTGACAACATTAGCGCGATTAGCTGTATGTGAGCAATGATTACTGCGCGAGCTCCTGAGGATGTTGATGAATCGAGCGCAGGTAACGTGCTAAGAATGCTGAAAAGTCACTAATAGGCTTAGTCGCTATTTAATAAAGTGACTTCAAAACACTAATTATATGAAAGTATTCCATTTGGAACCACCATCAAATACATTTTGACCTGCGTCTTTGTTTCTTTCAGTGCAGTCTTCCCATTCTTTTTCAGAGGGGAGGATTGTGTTATTTAATATGCACGACTAGCCACAATCCAATTGCAAAACATTTGTCTCAGGAAACGAGGGAATTAGTCCGACCAAAGCAGGTAACAGTACAAGATTATGATGTTTCTCAGCAACAGATCATTTCTCTCTAAATACTAAAGTCTACGAGGCCTATATGTGTATGGAACTGTAAAGTAGACATTTTATTCCCTACACGACATTGTTTTTGTTATTATTTTTGTTTTATAAGTACATACCGGAATGCAAAATTTGCTACGTTTGGAGTAGGACTGCCAAAGTTATTATTTTTGTCTCGTCATTAAATAAAGGTTTGTTTTTAAAGTGAGGTTGTGTCACAAACGGTAAGACAGTATGTTTGTGTGTGCGTGTGAGTGAAAGTGTTTGTGTCCATTTTGTGTGGAGCTTTTAAAAAAAAGCATACTTTTTAATAAAAAAAAATGTTTTGCATAAAAAAAAACTAATTGTTGATAGCACTGAACACTTGACAATGATCTGTTTAAGGTACACTTAATGAAGATAAGAAGCCTTTTATCTGCGATTAATCAGGATTCATTTTGAGTTAACTACAAAAAAAGGAATTTAATATTTCAATTATTTGACGGCCCTAATTCTAATATGAACGTTTGACAGACCTCCTTTAAGGCTGGAAAATCCTGTATCCGGTTAGCACCAAATTGCACACCATAGCGTGGATTAGCTAGCATTAATTTTGTTGTTTAGATTAACCCTTTTATAGTTAAGAAACCCGTTTTTTGTGGCTACTTCATCGCTATTATCGCACAGTTAGCATTGTTTGCTACCTTTAGGCCACTTTTTTCGAGGGGTCTCTGCATTTCCCCAGATCACTGTTGTGTGTGTGTGAGTGACAGGAGGAAAAGCTCCGACTTGGGGAAAAGTAATGTTACTTCACTTGTGGATTAGCATGTATAAATCTGTAGACTCCAAATATAAGACAAAATATATGGGGTTTGTTTTCTGGAAGAGTAAACTAATCGAACATTGCAGTCAATATGACACATTGTCTTTAGTTCTGAGGATGTAGAGCATTGATAGGAAATGTCAGAAATGGTGATTAGTGATTAGCTTTCGAGGCAATGATCTGGATCCTTTCTACTGTGTAACGTTACTTTTATGTTGCGAGGCTGAACTCTGTCTGTGTATGCTAACAGCCTCACCTCCAACCACATAGACAAACAGAGTGCGTATGACTGACAAGAGGGTTTACCCAGTTTTTTTCATTCCGCTATAAAACAGGCAAATACAGCAAAAAAATTATATTTTGAGACAACGAAAATATCACACTTATCACTCGAGTAACGATCATATGTATATATTGATACCTTGGTATCTACACCACCAATCTATGGAACAATCAACCCTCCTTACTTTCTGCTGTAACGTCTACACTTCTTAAACTCAGATGGTTGAGCAGCCGTGCATGCAGCTTGAGGGTTCCAGATTTGATTCCAGCTTTCGCCACCCTATAGTCACGGCCGTTGTGTCCTTGGGCAAGACACTTCACCCACCTTACTCCCAGTGCTACTCACACTGGTGTGTATGAATTAGGGCTGCAACTAACGATTAATTTGATAATCGATTAATCTGTCGATTATTACTTCGATTAATCGATTAATAATCGGATAAAAGAGACAAACTACATTTTCTATTTTATTGAAAAAAACAGCATACTGGCACCATACTTATTTTGATTATTGTTTCTCAGCTATTTGTACATGTTGCCGTTTATAAAGGTTTATTAAAAAAAAATAATAATAATAATTATTATTATTATTAAAAAAAAAAAAAAAAAAAGTTGCCTCTGCGCATGCGCATAGCATAGATCCAACGAATCGATGACTAAATTAATCGCCAACTATTTTTATAATAGATTTTAATCGATTAGTTGTTGCAGCCCTAGTATGAATGTGAACGAATTAGTGGTGGTCGGAGGGGCCGTTGGCGCATATTACCAGCCCCGCTTCAGTCAGTCTACCCCAGCCGTGGTTGCCACCATCAAGGTGTGAATGTGGAGTGAATGAATCACTTTGAGTGTCTAGAAAAGTGCCGTATAAATCTAATCCTTTATTATTATTATTATAATTATTATTATTTATTTCTTGATGTTGTTTGAAGCTCATTTAGCGGCTAGCTTAGCAATTAGCTTGCCCTATTCTTTGTGTAACATGTTTTGCCTTGTCCTCCAGTGATAGTGGATACTTAGGATACTAAGAAATGGTGTTTATTTGATTTAATGGAGGTGGTTAATAATAGCTTAGGGGAGTGGCTCCACACTGCTAACCACTCGCCAGCCGGGGCACTAAAATTAAATACAGTGTCATCCAGAGGGGAATGGGCATTTGTGATGGGCATTATATCAGGGATGACATAGTTTTTAATGACAATCGGTTGATACTGATTAGTCAACTAGATTGTTTTACTCTGTGTTTAACATGTTTGGCCTTATCCTCCAGCGATAATGAACAAATGCTGTTTATTGACTTCGGGCAGGGGCTCTACACGTGTATGAAGACTGTTGGTTGCACTCTATGGCAGCTATTTCATCTGGTCGATGTTTAAACATTTGGACGGTCAATCAATATAAAAATCCTGGACGTTTTCGGACACACCTCATCTACATGGTCAGGCACAGCGTGAGGAACAACTATATGTAATTATAAGACATGTCGTTATTTAAACATGCGCGCTGTGGGTTTGTTGACTTGTGGAGTCTTTGTTTTATAAAATGTGATACTTATCATGCTATGTTTGTGCACAAAGCACCCCAAAGGTGACACAATATGTCAAGTCTTCAACATTGGATGTTTCCATCGTTTATGATACACAAAAACAAAGTCGCCTGGCATCCCCTGTAATGGATTTGGGGATTGCGGAGCATCCCCAACAACACAAAACATAATATGGTGACACAAATAAAAGCCCAGATCTAGAAGCACACATCTTAAAAATGCATGCCGGGTCTTACATTCCCTTCTGCAAGAGCGATAAGCCTGAGAAAAGCCCAGAAGAAACCAGCGGAATGAGACCGGAGGTGGACGTGGCTCACACGTCTCAGGCGGCCTGATTCCCTCATTGAGGAGGCGGCTCACACACTGCTGTGATCTCATGCCTGAGGCCCACTGCTCTTCTGCGGCCTCAGAGACGCCAACTTTGACTACTTCCATCAATACCGGCAGCTACTGCGCTCCAATGATATGCTCAACTTTATTACTCCAAAGCCCACCAATTATCACAAGTCATGCAGTGGGGGGGAAAAAGTCATATATTCAGCGGCTTTTAGATGCATATATTGTTTGTGGTAGCCTGGAGCGCTCACTGAATGTGAAACAGCAACATTCGCATACACACGTCGTCTGTAAAGCAGGTTGACCTAGATCACGGCGTGGATTCGCAGACGTGTAGGAGAAAGCATCAGCATAAAAAGTCAGAAACATACTCCCCCCGTAGTCAAAAAAAAGAAGTAAAAATAATTCCAGGCGTCACACGGCTCGTTGTTAACTTTCCTCCCAGTGGACAATCCCCCATAACGTCACTTATTTTGACACCGAGATGCGTGGAGGAAGTCGATGGAATACAAGGGCCACAGAGAGCGGAAACAGACTTCTAGAATACATTAAGATGAAAATTCTTGATTTAAGGCATACAGGGAACAGACACTTCTACCTTTAAGCAAAACATATCCCAACTATGCAGAAAGGAGAGAAAATAGGAACTTTGTGTGTGTTTTCAGGACATTCCTAAGGTTACATACATTATAAAAGACCTTCACCTTATTACTCTGGCATGAGAAGTGTCAGCTGCGGAAGAATAGGAGCCACATGCATACCCTGAAGCACGCAATGCATGCACAGAACGATGGGAGATAGCCAATAATCCATACATAGCAATGAAATATACTGTACATGTCTTACAATAAATGTGTGCATAACGCCAAACAGACCAAGTAATAACTAAAAGTTTTAATATATACATAGATCCACACAAAATCAGTCAACAATGCACATTAATTTACGGACTATGTTTATATTTCTTCATCGTGTCTCTCCCTTCAGGGATCTTGAGGGATTAACATAAAAGATAGACAATTTTAAAAAGGATTTCCTGCTATAGTACAGTAGATAGCTAGGGGCATGTGTTTATTTACTTAAATGCAGTACAAGCCATTATTTGCAAAAAAAATATCAACATGGATATCATATACATGTTTTTATTTTAAAAAAGGTACCTAATTCATATAGAGTGAATAGGTCCTACATAAATTTAGAATATGCTATACATTGCAGTAGAATATAATTGAAATATGTTATATATTTGTTCTTCTTATTTGTTGTGTAATATATAATACATAAATATATTGCACTACTTCATTACAGTAAACCCTCATTTATTGCTGTTAATTTGTTCTGGGTAAATTAATTTCCGCTAATTAAGAGTCACTCATTATAAATAAGATATTGTTGTTGTTGTTTATTGAGTATGACATAGTCAGCTCCACATCATACATGTATACATAATATACATACATATCTCCATTGAACAGTCTTGTGCTCAATGGCAATATTATTATTTCACAAAAAAGAAAAGAAAATTAAATTAAGAAAATTAAATTAAATTAAACTAAACATATCTCAAAAGGGTAATGGGAAGAAGTATAAACTTTTTTGAATCCCCCCCTTTTTTACATAGTTACTTTAACTAATATCCAGTTTCCTCGGAACCACATTTTATCACATTCATCTGGATCCACATAACTCAATTTGCCCAGAACAATGTGCTTACAATTCTCAATATATCATCATAAGTAATAAGTATAATAAGTATATCATTATATTATTTCATAAAATCTGTTTATGACCTTCTAAATGCAGTTTTTTAACATTATGAGAGCACTCTCAACATTAAATAACATACATACTGCTGTCACCTTTACAATTGTAAAGTAATGCTATCTGAGGCTGAACCAATCAGTGGCCAGGATACTGAGCAGCACTTTGATTAGTTTGGTCTCATATATTAGCCAATACTACTGTTGTATTGATATTTTAATAAATGCATATGCTTGAAAATGCCCAATTTTAGGCCTAAAAATTATCCAAAACCGCAAACTCATAAAATCATTTCCAGATCTGTTGTGTAGCACTAGATGTTACAATCCCCTATTGCATACTTGAGACACCTATGTGACTCTGTGGGATGGTCAAGTGAGTGAAGGCATCCTCTTGGTTATCAAGTGGGCGCCTCCTTCCTCAGTGTTTCGCTGATAGGCCCACGACACCTCCAGAGGGTTCAGCAGTGAGTCCCAGCATCTCCCAGCATTGACACTAGTCCGTCTACTTTCCAGCACTGCTGCAAGACACTTTAACACCTGGTTGTGCCGCCAGGTGTAACGGCCTTGAGTGAGGCTGGTCTTGCAGCCCACCAGGATGTGGTTCAGTGTTGCTGGACTCAGAAATAGAGGGCATGTGGGGTCTTCACCATACCACTGGTTGAGATTTTTTGGAGAAGGCAGGACATCGTAGGCAGCCCTGATGGTAAAGCTCGCCCTGAATGCCTCCATCTCCCACAGCCCTTTCCAGGAGATCTTCCTCTTCTCCACTCCTTCCCATGTGATCCACTGCCCTTGCTTTGCCTGCGCCACAGCTTGTATGCACCTTCTTGCTTCCTCTTCCCGACGTACACCTGGACCACCAGCTTGCGTCTCTGAGATTGAGTGGCCTTGCTCCAGGCTGGTGTACTGGCCCCAGAGCCAAGACCACTTCTCCCCTGCTGTACTCGGTCCACAATGTCTCTGTGCCTGAGTGCTGCTTTAGCCTGCTCAGTTGCAGCCAATGGGGTCCATTTCCTCCCAGTGGCCAGGATGGGGGCAGCTTGGTCTACAAATGGATCACTCGAATCCAGTAGCATAATCTCCAGTCTGACTTTGGCGCACTTGAACTCCTCTGAAAGACTGGAAATGGGCAGTTCTAGCATTCCTTTGCAGTATAGCCCAATACTGCTGAGGCACCTGGGAAGGTTAAGCCACTTCCTTGCATATGAGCTAACCAGTCTCTCCAGCTTTTCCACCTTTGAGAGCAGGACTTCATAGAGGGTTAGTGGCCACATTAGGCGTGGAAGTAGTCTATACTGCATGCACCAGAGCTTCAGCTTGCCAGGAAGCAGGGTTCTGTCGATGTTCTCCAGGCCGCTGGCCATCTCCTTCCTGAGCTGATCTACCTGCTCTTTGTCTTTGAGGGAGGCATCATATCAATGACCTAGGGATTTCACAGGCTTCTCGAAGACTGTTGGAATAGGTTCCTCACCAATGTGAAAGCGGTGGTGTGACAGTTTCCCCTTGTCAATAGAGATGCTTCTGGACTTGCTTGGCTTGATCTTCATGCGAGCCAGCCGTACAGTGCAAGCCTTGGTTGTGGTGAGTGTTGTGAGGTCATGTGTAGGCTCTGACAGGCGGCAGCCTCAGGCCAGGTCTTATTAGCTGTCCTCCAACCACCCATCGCGATGCCCGGATGATCAACTCCATGGCCATGGTGAAGGCCAGCGGGGAGATGGTGCGGCCGGCCATGATTCCCACTTCCAGGTGTTGCCATGCTGTGGTGTACTTGGCTGTTGTCACGCAGAGCTGGACGTCCTTGAAGTAGGCCTTGACAAGGGTTGTGAGAGCTGCTGGGACCCTGAAGTAGTCGAAGGCTGTCCACAGGAGGTTGTGAGGGACTGAGCCAAAGGCATTGGCGAGATCCAGGAAAACCACGTAAAAGGTCTGTTCTCTCCTCCTTGGCGACCTGGATCTGATGCCAGATGACACTAGCATGTTCCATACAACCGGGGAAGCCTGCTTTCTGGATTGATGTGTCAATCAGTTTGTTTCTTTGCAGGTACCCTGCCAGCCTGTGAGCAACCACGTTGAAGAAGATTTTTCCCTCGACATTTAGAAGGCTGATCTGGCGGAATTGGCCGATTTCTGATGAGTCCTTTTCCTTGGGGATAAGGATTCCACCAGTTCTTCGCCAGGAAGTTGGTATCTCCTTCTTAAATATTATTGTGCTTTAAAAGCTAGTCTTAATTAAAAAAAAAAAAGGGAAAATGAAAAAAATATTGCTCATGAATGACAGACAAAAGCTCCATAATACAGTAAGGTTATTTCAAGATGAGCTGTCCTTGGTGCTGAAAACAGGGGGGTTTTTTTTATCAGTTTGCTGCACTCCTGCATACGCTTTTGATTTGATCAAATGCAAATCAAATGAAGTGGATTAAAGTAAAAACTAAAGCTCAAACAAACTTGGCAAAATCATCTTAGATGCTAAACACTTCTGAACTTAAGGCTATTCAATGTATTTCAAAGTCCTTCAATTGACAAAATTCAAATGCTTGGAACATAAAAATACTAACTGGAGTGAATGTTTTTGTTCTTGAGTGTATGTTGGTGCAAGGAAAAAGTGCATGTGTGTGTGCGTGTGTGTGTGTGTGTGTGTGTGTGTATGTGTGCGTGTGTGCGTTTGTGTGATGTTGCGTACATGACAATAAACCGTGCACTG
The DNA here is from genome assembly GCF_033978685.3 of Nerophis lumbriciformis. Taxonomy (NCBI): domain Eukaryota; kingdom Metazoa; phylum Chordata; class Actinopteri; order Syngnathiformes; family Syngnathidae; genus Nerophis; species Nerophis lumbriciformis. Next base: position 26,771,918 of record NC_084554.2, on the reverse strand, counting down.
CTGGCTTCCTGCTCTTGACCTTCCGGGAGTGTTAGCATTTTAACCAATTTTGAAGGTATAAAGAAAAGTCATATATATTGTCACTTGGCACCATCTTGCTGGCATGTTTAGTGTTAGCATTTTAGCCAACGTTTTAGGTATAAAACCAAATGTTATGAATATTGTTACTTGGCACTAGCTTGTTAACATGTAAGTGTTAGAATTGTAACCAATTTTGAAAGTATAAAACCTAATGTCATGGATATTGTTACTTGGCATTAAGGGGTTAGCATGTTAAGTGTCAGCATTTTAGCCAATTTTGAAGGTATAAGGAACAGTCATACATATTGTTACTCGGTGCTATTTTGCTGGCATATTTAGTGTTAGCGTTTTAGCCATTGTTTTAGGTATAAAACCAAATGTCATGGTTATTGCTACTTGGCTCTATTTTGTTAGCATGTTAGGTGTTAGCATGCTAAATGTTATGAAATTCACATTCCAGCCAACTGTGTAGGTATAAAACAAAATGTCAAGTATATTGTACCTTGGCATTACCTTGCTGGCATGTTAAATGTTAGCATTTTAACCAATTTTGAAGGTATAAAACAAAACCATGGCTATTTTACTCTGTGGTATCTTGCAGGCATGCTAAATGTTAAAATGTATTGGTGTTACATGTTAAGTGTTACCATATTCACATTTTAGCCAGTTTTGAATGTATGAAACAAGAAGTAATGGATATTACTTGGCGCTATCTTGCTTGTATGTTAAGTGTTAAAAGTTTTGCCAATTTTGAAAGTCATAGACATTGTTACTTGGTCCCATCTTGCTGGCATATTTAGTGTTTGCGTTTTAGCCATTTTTTTAAATTTTTTTTTTAGGTATAAACCCAAATGTAATGGTTATTGCTACTCGGCTCTATTTTGCTAGCATGTTAGGTGTTAGCGTGCTAAATGTTACGAAATTCACATTTTAGCCAACTGTGTAGATATAAAACAAAAAAGTCATGAATATTGCTACTTGTGTTAACTTGCTGGCATGCTAAGTGTTAACATGTTCACAGTTCATCTAAATGTGTCGGTAAAAACAAAAAGTCGTAGAAATTATTAGCACGTATTTTCGCCAATTTTAAGGGTATAAACCTAAAAGTCATTGACATTGTTAATTATGTTAGCTTGCTGGCATGCTAAGTGTTAACATGTTTTCATTCCATCTAAATGTGTAGGTACACAACAAAATGTCACGGGTGTTGTTACTTGGTGTTATCTTGCTAGCATTCTGACAGTTTTCACACAATCTAGCCAATTTGGTAGGTATAAAACTATGGAAAATAGTGGAACAATTGTTCATTTCCCAGAATTATTTTCTTCATCCAGGTATTCAAAATGAAGGGAATTTGTGTTTAAAAGCCAAAACCTTTGTTAAATGACACAAATGATTTCTGTTACTGGGATCCAAGGACATTCTCTGAATTGCAATGAGTTTAATTCCACTTCCTGTAATTCCGATTCAACATCCTGTGGACTGGAACCAAATCCATTTAAATTACAATTAATCAAATTAGTTCAATTGAAATTCCAAATTGTGCACTAGTCTGCGCACAACAACTAGCGAGGTGGCTTAGAGCACTTCTTGTTCCCCCTCCAAATCTACAATGTAGTGTCAGTCTCCGCCTCCTCTAAATAAGTAGGGCAGCTACTCGGAGAGCAGGAGATCAAAACTGACAGGTCAGTCTCTTAAACAAGCTGCATAGAAGAAGAAACTGGATAGAAACATGTCACAAAGGAAAAGAGAAGGGGAGGGTGAAGACGAGAGGACACTCGTGCAGTTTTAATCATCTTAATGAATATCTATCTACAGTGCATACAGAAAGTATTCACAGCGCTTCACTTTTCCACACTTTATGTTACAGCCTTATTCCAAAATGGAATACATTCATTTTTGTCCTCAAAATTCTACACACAATACCCCACAATGTGAAAATGTGTTTTTGAAAAAAAAAAACCCTAAGAAAATCACATGTTCTGTACATAAGTATTCACACTTTTTTACTCAATTATTTGTTGATGCACCTTTGACAGCAATTTTTAGCCTCAAGTCGTTTTGAATACGATGCCACAAGCTTGGCACACCTATATTTGGGCTGTTTCAACGCCTCTTTGCAGCATCTCTCAAGCTCCAACAAGTTGGATGGGAAGTGTTGGTTTTCATCCAGGATGTCTCTGAACTAGTGTTGTCCCGATACTAATATTTTGTTACCAGTACCAAAATTATTTCCATATTTTTTGTTACTTTTCAGTACTTTTCTAAATAAAGGGGACCGCAAAAAATTGCATTATTGGCTTTATTTTAACAAAAAATCTTACAGTAAATTAAACATATGTTTCTTATTGCAAGTTTGTCCTTAAATAAAATAGTGAACATACAAGACAACTTGTCTTTTAGTAGTAAGTAAACAAACAAAAGCAAACAAATTTAGCTGTTGACGTATGCAGTAACATATTGTGTCATTTATCATTCTATTATTTTGTCAAAATTACTAACAAGCAGTAGAAAATGAATTATTAATATACTTGTTCATTTACTGTTAATATCTGCTTACTTTCTCTTTTAACAAGTTATATCTACACTTCTGTTAAAATGTAATAATCACTTATTCTTCCGTTTGATACTTTCCATTAGTTTTGGATGATACCACAAATTTGGGTATCAAGCCGATACCAAATCGTTGCAGGGTCATACATTGGTCATATTCAAAGTCCTCATGTGTCCAGGCACATATTTCCTGAGTTTATAAACATAGTATACATTCAAAAAAATTAAAAAAGATGTTGTGATGCCAAAAAATAGAACCATGGACTCGGACTTGGAGGTGCTGATTCCCATCCCAGTCGCTTTACACTCGGCTGCGAACCGATCCAGTGAGAGCTGAAGATCTTGGCCAGATGAAGCCATCAGGACCACATCATCTGCAAAAAGCAGAGACCTAATCCTGCAGCCACCAAACCAGATACCCTCAACGCCTTGACTGCGCCTAGAAATTCTGTCCATAAAAGTTATGAACAGAATCGGTGACAAAGGGCAGCCTTGGCGGAGTCCAACCCTCACTGGAAACGTGTCCGACTTCCTGCCGGCAATGCGGACCAAGCTCTGACACTGATCATACAGGGATCAGACCGCCACAATCAGACAGTCCGTTACCCCATACTCTCTGAGCACTCCCCACAGGACTTCCCGGGGTACACGTTCGAATGCCTTCTCCAAGTCCACAAAGCACATGTAGACTGGTTGGGCAAACTCCCATGCACCCTCAAGGACCCTGCCGAGTATAGAGCTGGTCCACAGTTCCACGACCAGGACGAAAACCACACTGTTCCTCCTGAATCCGAAGTTCGACTATACGGCGTAGCCTCCTCTCCAGTACACCTGAATAGACCTTACCGGGAAGGCTGAGGAGTATGATCCCACGATATTTGGAACACACTCCGGTTCCCCTTCTTAAAGAGAGAAACCACCACCCCGGTCTGCCAATCCAGAGGTACCGCCCCCGATGTCCACGCGATGTTGCAGAGTCTTGTCAACCAAGACAGCCCCACAGCATCCAGAGACTTAAGGAACTCCGGGCGGGTCTCATCCACCCCCGGGGCCTTGCAACAAGGAGCTTTTTAACTACCTCGGCAACCTCAGCCCCAGAAATAGGAGAGCCCACCGCAGAGTCCCCAGGCATTGCTTCCTCATAGGAAGATGTGTTGGTAGGATTGAGGATGTCTTCGAAGTATTCCCTCCAACGATCCACAACATTCGCAGTCGAGGTCAGCAGAACACCATCCGCACCATACACGGTGTTGACATTGCACTTCCTGGGACGACGGATGGTGGACCAGAATCGCTTCAATGCCGTCTGGAAGTCGTTTCCCATGGCTTCCCCGAACTCCTCCCATGTCCCAGTTTTTGCCTCCGCGACCGCTGAAGCCGACACCGCTTGGCCTGTCGGTACCTGTCCGCTGCCTACGGAGTCCTATGAGCCATGTTGGATCCACTATGGACTGGACTCTCACAATATTATGTCAGACCCACTCGACATCCATTGCATTCGGTCCCCCCTAGAGGGGGGGGGGGTTACCCACATATGCGGTCCTCTCCAAGGTTTCTCATAGTCATTCACATCGACGTCCCACTGGGGTGAGTTTTTCCTTGCCCTTATGTGGGCTTTGTACTGAGGATGTCGTTGTGGCTTGTGCAGCCCTTTGAGACACTTGTGATTTAGGGCTATATAAATAAACATTGATTGATTGAAAAGAACCCGATAGGACTCCTTCTTCAGCTTGACAGCATCCCTCACCGCTGGACACCAGCGGGTTCTAGGATTACCGCCACAGGCAACCAATTTGCGGCCACGGCTCCAATCGGCTGCCTCGACAATAGAGGTGCGGAACATCGTCCACTCGGACTCAATGTCCAGCGCCTCCCTCGTAACATGTTCAAAGTTCTTCCGGAGGCGGGAATTGAAACTCTCTCAGACAGGAGACTCTGCTAGGTGTTCCCAGCAGACCCTCACAATGCGTTTGGGCCTGCCAGGTTTGTCCGGCATCCTCCCCCACCATCCCAGCCAACTCACTACCAGGTGGTGATCGGTAGAAAGCTCCGCCCCTCTCTTCACCCAAGTGTTCAAAACATGGGGCCGCAAATCCGATGACACAACTACAAAGTCGATCATGGAACTGCGGCCTAGGGTGTCCTGGTGCCAAGTGCACATATGGACACCCTTATGTTTGAACATGGTGTTTGTTATGGACAATCTGTGACGAGCACAAAAGTCCAATCACAAAACACCACTTAGGTTCAGATCCGGGCGGCCATTCTTCCCAATCACGCCTCTCCAGGTTTCACTGTCGTTGCCAATATGAGCGTTGAAGTCCCCCAGTAGAATGAGGGAATCACACGGGGGAGCACTCTCCAGTACTCCCTCGAGTGAATCCAAAAAGGGTGGGTACTCTGAGCTGCCATTTGGCGCGGAAGCACAAACAACAGTCATGATTCATAATCCTTACGAAGAAAAGGGGTAGGGGTGGACAAGCGATTTCCGTGTCGTTTGGGCCAGTTCCAGGTTCTGAATGGCTGTCAAAGTTTCTCAACTTGTCAGATCATATCCTAAGCCATCTACTTTTCAGGTGAGATGCAAGATTTATGATCTAGAATAAACAGGGAGCAAGAAAGTGAGGAAACAGGTGACCACGCGATGATGTAAACATAGGGACACACGCTCGTGATCACATCGCTGCTATAAACAGTTAGTCTGCGTTAGCACTTATAATAACAATATCGCTAACACTTGGTCAAAATTCTCTTTTTGAATGGTTATTTATTGGACTTTATGGGCGGAATAGTGGAGCTCCCATTAGCTCCTCGACTTGTATTTATTTATTGTATTTCATAATGATTGCGAACGATAGGCAAAATTCCCAAAAAAGTGCAGTTCCCTTTTAAGAAGCCAAAACAATATTTAATATTTATTCTGCCAATGAAGGTATGTTGTGTGTCAATCAATAGGCCCCTGTTCCACCTCTGGTTCCTGGACCTATAGGTTCCTGTAAAAATGTGTGGTTTGTGTTTCCACTGCATTTCACAGTTCAGGTAGTTTAAACAAATCAGGCTGATGACGTATGGAGGAGTAGTTTACTATATTTCTACACTTATTCTTTGTAAATAAACAGACAATATTAGGTCACTGTTCTTTTACTAATAGAGTAAGTAAATGAAATACAAAGCAATAATATACAAAATAAAGCGTACCAAATTATTCATAAAAACTCAGGCTTTTGTCCAAAATGTCCAACAGTCAGAAAGTCGTCCTCTGGGTAAATGATGAATTCATGAGGTTCAGGTGATTCCTTTTTTCCATTTCCGCTGTAAATAACAATATATAGATAATGAATGTCAGGGTTAGCTTGTTAGCATTAACATTCTGTTCACTCGGGTTGAGGCTAACACAAATGGAGTGTCACTGACTACTTTTACAACATAAAATAAAGTAAATAATTAACATCTTATGTTATTTATCTTCGTTCCACTTGTGTGCTGCCTCCTTTTTTTCCACATGCATCCAACTAAGTCTGAATAGTACGCAGCTGAGGAGTCCATTAATACGTTTAAAAGAGTCCGTCCACTTCTCGTAGTTTCACGTCACTAAATGAAGTTTGTAAAAACTAAAACAACAATAAACTGTATATAGTTTAAAGCAATGGTTCTTAACCTGGGTTCGATGGAACCCTAGGGGCTCGGTGAGTCGGGCTCAGGGGTTCGGCGGAGGTCAAAACACACTCAACTCATCGTGTAAATAAAATCTTCTCCCTATCGGCGTATAACGGATACGGCAACAACAGAAGTCACATTGATTTGCAGGTGTGTAATTTGTTATGAGTTTATGCACTGTGTTGGTTTTGTTCTTTGAACAAGGTGATGTTCATGCACGGTTCATTTTGTGCACCAGTAATAAAACATGGTAACACTTGAGTATGAGGAACATATTCACCATTAATTAGTTGCTTATTAACATGCAAATTAGTAACATATTGGCTCTTAACTAGTCATTATTAAGTACTTATTAATGCCTTATTCAGCATGGCCTTATTATAACCCTAACCCTCTAACCCTGGCCCTAACCTTCTAACCCTAACCCTAACCAAATAACTCTAAATTAAGTCTTTGTTACTTAGAATATGTTCCCCTAGTGTCCAAGAAACTCTGAATTAAGTCTTTGTTACTTAGAATATGTTCCCCATACTAAAGTGTTACCAAAAACATAACTTTGTCTTGAATTTGAAAAAAAAACATTTTATTTTTTACTAAAGAAGGGTTCAGTGAATGCGCATATGAAACTGGTGGGGTTCGGTACCTCCAACAAGGTTAAGAACCACTGGTTTAAAGACTCTCCAAAAGAGTTCCACTGATTAGCTTTCTTCAGCACAAAAGATGTCCCACAAAAGTTCCTGCATTTAGAAAAGCTCCTTTCGTTCTTTTTCCTCTCTATTGTTAAGTTTGTTGTAATAGAAATACATAGTCCAATGGCGGTCGTGCGTATCAAAAATATGTTTTAGGAACGCCCCCACCAGTATTCAACCAATCAGCATTCAACAGCACAGCCCGCCCATGAAAAGGTCCCTGGTTGCTTGGAAAAGCCCCACCTAGTTAGGAGGACCTCTGAAATGTTCCTAAAAAACTAAATTTACCCAGGTAGATTTTGGTGGAAACACAGGGAGAACTTTATCCGAGTAAGTGGGAAAGTTCCTGAAAAATGTCCTGCTGTTTTTAGTTCAAAGATTCTAGTATGTGTAAAGTTACTTTTTGAGCATATTCAACAATACCGTGATAATAATGATATTCGTGATCATTTTGGTCACAACCACTGTGATATGAAATGTTCATATTGTTACATCCCTACTGAGGAGAGACGAGAACCTTCCAGAAGAACAACCATCTCTGCAGCAGTCCACCAATCAGGCCTGAATAGTAGAGTGGCCAGACGGAAGCCTTTCCAAAATGCACCCGAAAGACCCTCAGATCATTAGAAACTAAATTCTCTGGTCTGATGGGACAAAGATTGAACTCTTTGGCGTGAATGCCAGGCGTCATGTTTGGAGGAAACCAGTCATCACTCATCACCAGGCCAATACATCTCTACAACTGAGAGACTAGTGACGATAGAGGGAAAGATGAATGCAGCAATGTACAGAGACATCCTGGATGAAAACCAATGCCTTCCATCCAAGGTTGGAAGGTGCTACAAAGAGGAATGGGCAAAACTGCCAAAAGAAAGGTGTGCCAAGCGTGTGGCATCGTATTCAAAAGGACTTATGGCTGTAATTGCTGCTAAAGGTGCATCAACAAAGTATTGAGCAAAGGCTGTGAATATTTATGTAAATGTGATTGTATTTTATTTTTTTAATATATTTGCAAAATTTAAAATGAAAGCTTTTCACATCGTCATTATGGGGAATTGTGTGTATAATTTTGAGGACAAACATGAATTTATTCCATTTTGGAATTAGGCTGTAACATAAAATGTAGAAAAAATTGAAGAGCTGTGAATACTTTTGGGATGCACTATCAGTGCACATTGTTTTGAAATACTTTTCATCAGCCATCTAAAAGCCAGCGAAGATAAAAACAACATGTTTGCACTTGCACTGCCTTATTAGTTCTAATTGCAGGGAATACACATGATGTGCATATTTTACACTACTTCTCACTATCCATGACTAAGTACTACAGTGGATACTCATTGTAGGTCCTCACATGAACTCCACTTAAAATGTTATACAAAAATGATTCCTAGCGCTGAAGCCCGTGTTTTTTTCTTTGAAACCTATCAAGGCAATTTGCCAGAGTACGGAGCTCCTGGAAGAGGACGTGGAGCAGGGAGGGGAAGGAGTCCCCTTCTGGAAGCTGTGGGGGACACGCCTGTGTGGGCGCACATCGCATCCCTCGCAGCCTTTGACATTTCATACATGTATGAAGTACACCTGGCGTGATAGCACACACACACACACACACACACAAGTGTTGGAAGTAACGCGTTACTGTAACGCAGTTAGTTTCGGCGGTAACTAGTAATCTAACGTGTTATTTTTTATATTCAGTAATTCAGTTACCGTTACTACATGTTGCGTTACTACATAAAAAATAATGTAAAATAACGCAGTATCAGCTAGAAACAGAAGATCTGAGTGTGTTTGTTTGTGTGTGGGTGGGGGCGGGGGGCTCCCATACCGTAGTTGAGGGGCGCAGGGGAGACGTTCCTCCAGGGCCTATGTACTTCGGGGCTAACAACCTTCACTTTACCCGGAAGTGGGTCTTTACAGCTGAGGGTGAATGACGAGGCCGGCGGTTTGTTGCAACTTTGTGACTTTATTGGACGCAGCCATCCACCAAGCTAGAGCACCTGCACGCACTCACTGTCGCCGTTCCCTCACCTCTCTCGCCCACTCATTCACTCACTGACCTCACTCACCTCACATGCTGTCATATCTTAAAGGGCCACACACACACATACGCTACTGTCATAACAACTAAAAAGACATCATGGTGAAGCCAGAAGTCGAGTTTCTTAACATGTAGACATTCTCAATACTTTTCTTTTGTCGAGCACAAAGAAAATAACATTTTAGTTAAATGTAAGTTGTGTCTTGGATCAAAGGTCCTATCTACTTAAAGTTAAAGTTAAAGTGCCATTAATGTTGCAGCTATTTAAAATAGTTTTGTCAATTTGTTCTGGCCTGAAATAAATTGGCCCTTTGAAACATATCTTTGTCTTTGTGTGTTGTATGTAGACCACATTGCTTTCTGAGTTCAGTGATGCAAATGCATGTCAAGTTGATCAACAGATTGTACTATTCTCCACTGCAATAACAGTACTGAAATGAAGGCTAAAAGGGCATTAATGGGAGCCTTATAAAAAAAAAAGGGGGGGGGAGAAGTAACTAAATAGTTACTTTTCACAATAACGCATTACTTTTTGGTGTAAGTAACTGAGATAGTAACTGAGTTACTTTTGAAATAAAGGAACTAGTAACTGGTTTTCAGTAACTAACCCAACACTGCCTCACACACACACACACACACACACACACACACACACACAGTCAACAGTAACAAGCTGTTTGAGGAAGTTTAACGTAAAGGCAAGCTACACTGCAGAATGTAATATAAAAACAGAAGAGACAGTTACTATTAATAATACATACAGTACACTCATTGTTTTACTATTAACATAATGTTACCTAAAATGTGACCTGCACAGTTATAAATGATCTGTTCCAGGGTCAAAACTATTATTTACTAAGGAAAATAAATAATACATTTTACATGCCGGTGGGGATTTTTTTTTCTCCTAATAATGAAATGGGAACGTCTCTTTCCCATTGTTCTGAACTCCTGTTTTCATGCCAGTATCGTACTGAGCGAAGGGAGGAGTTGTGCCATCGTGCATGTCTCCGTGGATTTAGTTTAAATTCCTTTAGACATCAATAATTAATTGCAAAATACCGTTAATTAACTGATAGTTAGGAAAATTACTAGAGGTGCTCAAAAACAACAATAGATATTCACAATTTTCAAAAATGTATTAAAACATTTTTTTAATTTATTTTTTAATCAATCAATTTTTCAAAAGACGCTTTTAGGCTATTTTTAACGTCATACATCAGCAGCCAAAAGAGATGTTTTAACCTGTAACATGTTTTGAAAATATTTCATTATAATTGCTATACCAAATAAAACATTTTCATTGATAATCAATTCTGAATCAAATCTGAAATCCAAGAATCATAATCGAATTGAGTTGTTGTAAAATTACCATCCCTAATAAAATACTTCAATACATTTTGGGAACCATACTATTTTAAATTACTGTATCGGCCTTTCCAAACTTTCCCAGGTTCTAAACCAAAGGCCGTGGGCTGAGCCAGGACAGGTGGTACACTTTCATACGTACTTCCGACTCCAACTTAAGTCTATCAAAAAATAGCTTTATTTGCAAAAATGTCTTTTTTCCAACAGTCCATCCAAGGTTAACAAAAACAACTTTAACTGCATACAAAGCAATGAACTAAACTAAGGCTCACAAACAGTTTTCACCGCCAGTCTCTCAACCCGACATTTGTCCAATCAGTTGTGCCTGTGCGCCCCTATATGCTCTCGTCACAGGTGCTGTAAATGACACAGAATGTAAACGACGCTTTCTAATACAAAAAATACATAATTTAACATAATATATGGAGCACTAGAGAAATATAAATTATACAAAAATGGCTACCAAAACCACAATGACCAACGCAGTCGGCCCAAGTAATCATCAAACAACAAATAATTTAACTTGATATATGCAGGACTACAGAGATAAAAATAACACAAAAATGGCTACCACAATTGCATAGTTTAACAATTATTTTTATTTTAATGGGGCAATATTTGTTATACAAAAAAGTCTCGACAAGAAATGGTTGAAAAAACTGTTCTGTATAATTGTAATGCTTTTGTATGTTTTCAAACATGCTTTTTGAGGAACATCTCAGGTTTACATTGACAACATGTTCGAAAAGGAGTAGGGAGAGGCAGAACTCTGTTAACCTTTTAACTCTCCATGTCACCAAATACCAATAGTTTACTTCCTGTATTTAAATGTACAATATTTTAATTTACGAAAAGAGGTAAATGCTTCGATTAGTTGTATTATTATTTAAATCCCTCTCCTCCTGTACATTCTAACGAGATCAGCATTAAAGCGCTCAATTTTGCATCATTTTCTTCATTAGAAATTAACCTTAGACTTAGACTAGACTTCCTTTTTATTGTCATTCAAATTTGAACTTTACAGCACAGATAAGAACGAAATTTCGTTACATAAGCTCATGGTAGTGCAGGATAAAAAAGCAATAAGGTGTCTAAATGTCAACAATGTCAACAAAACCGACACACACCGACCAATATCTACTCGGGACCTTTGAACATCCCACAGCACACAAACTATCAGTCGTGAGGACATTCTATGAACGGGCCAACATTATAACAGAAGAACAAGATAGAAAAAAAGAACAGAAACACATCTAAAATGCACTCGAAAACTGCCAATATCCCTCCTGGGCCATCAAAAAAGGAGAACAAGTAAAAATCTAAGAAAAAGACAACAAAGAAGAAACTCAAAGAAAAACCTGAAATAAACAACAAAGTGGTCATAACCTTACCATACATTAGGAGAGTAACTGAACCAATACAGCGGGTCATGAAAAAACACAAAATAAACACAACAGTTCAACCTCTCACAAAAACAAGACAGTTACTTGTCCATCCAAAAGCTAAAAACTAGAACAAGACAAAAAATGCAATGTCATCTACAAAATCCCGTGTAAATCATGCGAAAAATCATACATCACAGAAACAGGGAGGACATTCAACACAAGGAAGAAAGAACATCAGAAAGAATGCGAAAAAGAGACAACTGGAAGGTTTACAAGAAGCCTAAAACAAAAATCTGAACAGGAAATCTTAGAATCAGCCATGTCAGATCATTGCAAAATAAATAACCACAACATGGAAAGGGAGAACAGCAAAATCATCGGGACAAAAAGTAACAAATTCAAACGATGGATTGAAGGCCTACTGAAATGCGATTTTCTTATTCAAACGGGGATAGCAGGTCCATTCTATGTGTCATACTTGATCATTTCGCGATATTGCCATATTTTTGCTGAAAAGATTTAGTAGAGAACATCGACGATAAAGTTCGCAACCTTTGGTCGCTGATAAAAAAGTCTTGCCTGTACCGGAAGTAGCAGACGAGTAGCGTGACGTAACAGGTTGTGGAGCTCCTCACATCTGCACATTGTTTACAATCATGGCCACCAGCAGCGAGAGCGATTCGCACCGAGAAAGCGACGATTTCCCCATTAATTTGAGCGAGGATGAAAGATTCGTGGATGAGGAAAGTGAGAATGAAGGACTAGAGGACAGTGGGAGCGATTCAGATAGGGAAGATGCTGTGAGAGGCGGGTGGGACCTGATATTCAGCTGGGAATGACTAAAACAGTAAATAAACACAAGACATATATATATACGCCATAAGCCACAACACAACCAGGCTTATATTTAATATGCCACAAATTAATCCCGCATAACAAACACCTCCCCCCTCCCGTCCATATAACCCGCCAATACAACTCAAACACCTGCACAACACACTCAATCCCACAGCCCAAAGTACCGTTCACCTCCCCAAAGTTCATACAGCACATATATTTCCCCAAAGTCCCCAAAGTTACGTACGTGACATGCCCATAGCGGCACGCACGTACGGGCAAGCGATCAAATGTTTGGAAGCCGCAGCTGCATGCATACTCACGGTACCGTGTCTGCGTATCCAACTCAAAGTCCTCCTGGTAAGAGTCTCGGTTGTCCCAGTTCTCCACAGGCCAATGGTAAAGCTTGACTATCATCTTTCGGGAATGTAAACAATGAAACACCGGTCTTGTTTGTGTTGTTGAAGTCGGCCGCAATACACCGCTTCCCACCTACAGCTTTCTTCTTTGCTGTCTCCATTGTTCATTGAACAAATTGCAAAAGATTCACCAACACAGATGTCCAGAATACTGTGGAATTTTGCGATGAAAACAGACGACTTAATAGCTGGCCACCATGCTGTCCCAAAATGTCTTCTACAATCCGCGACGTCACGCGCTGACGTCATCATACCGAGACGTTTTCAGCAGGATATTTCGCGCGAAATTTAAAATTGCACTTTAGTAAACTAACCCGGAATAATATGGAAAGATGGTAATTGCAATGTTAAGATTTCATCATTGATACATAAACTATCAGACTGCGTGGTCGGTAGTAGTGGGTTTCAGTAGGCCTTTAAGGAGGCGATCGAACTAAGGAAGCAGCCCAAGGAAGCCATCAATCGGGATGAGGGAGCATTCATGCTCTCGCATCCCTGGGACTCCCTCCTCCTTTAACCATCAAGCCAACCAGGTAGACTTGACAGGTCTGCCTGGTTGGCCACGCCTATAAGAACAGCTGATAGGCGACACGTCACAGTGGTCAGGTGACCCTTCTGAAGAAGACTGCAGATGACAGTCGAAACATGTCAGGTGAAGATTCCATCTAATATACCGAAAACATTGTCTGATTACAAGAACATTTGAAAGAGTAAACATCACTGCAAAAGCCGCTTTGTGATATGTGTCTCATGTCGTGCACCATAGCTAAATAAAGCCAGCGCACTATGAGAATATTAGCCGTTTCATATATGGAAAGATAGTAATTGATCTGGCGTGTTATTTTTACACTACTCCAGCTGCTCAGAGCACAAAATCTTCCCGCTGGTTGTGTTTGATCGCACCGAGGTGCCGTACATCTGTCAAAGGAGGAGCGGGGATCCCACTGGGACCCTGCCTTATCTCTCGCGGCATGATGTCACACTCTTCATCCCTCCCTCCGTTCCTTTCTAGACGCCTTTAAAGTATCCGTTCTCCTTCATGCAAACGAGTGACGACAATGACGCTTTGCCATTTCCTTCCTAATGCCCTCGCCCTTATCCGCCACTGAACACGTCCCTCCAGGAGTCACCGTGTGTGCCTCTTGTAGAACCATAATTGCAATGTTTGTTTGGCAATGCCTGAATAGGCGTGCAACATCATGTGCAAGTATGTACGTGTCTGTCGGCGGCACAGGGAAACAGACGGAAAACGGAGGCGAGCGAGGGAGGCAGACGTGATAAAAGTCTCTCTCTCTCCCGTCTCGGTCTATCCGTCTCCGGGTCCAAAGCCCCTGGGTGTCGGCGGCGTCTTCCACTGTGTTAATCTCTGTGCAATAACTGAATCACAGGCAAAACAATGGAGCTCTGTGTCCCCTTCCCTCACACACCAAAAGGCCTCGGGGCAGATG
>NC_084554.2:26722500-26755000 GCF_033978685.3 Nerophis lumbriciformis | reverse complement strand
GCCCCCCAGTGTACAAAATCCGTCCCACATTAGTCCCATTTTTTTTGGGTGTTGATAAACGGTTTTCGCCTTGCATGGGAGAGTTTTAACTTGCACTTACAGATGTAGCGACCAACTGTAGTTACTGACAGTGGGTTTCTGAAGTGTTCCTGAGCCCATGTGGTAATATCCTTTACACACTGATGTCGCTTGTTGATGCAGTACAGCCTGAGGGATCGAAGGTCACGGGCTTAGCTGCTTACATGCAGTCATTTCTCCAGATTCTCTGAACCCTTTGATGATATTACGGACCGTAGATGGTGAAATCCCTAAATTCCTTGCAATAGCTGGTTGAAAAAGGTTTTTCTTAAATTGTTCAACAATTTGCTCACGCATTTGTTGACAAAGTGGTGACCCTCGCCCCATCCTTGTTTGTGAATGACTGAGCATTTCATGGAATCTACTTTTATACCCACTCATGGCACCCACCTGTTCCCAATTTGCCTGTTCACCTGTGGGTTGTTCCAAATTGATTGATTGATTGAAACTTATTAGTAGATTGCACAGTGAAGTACATATTCCGTACAATTGACCACTAAATGGTAACACCCGAATAAGTTTTTCAACTTGTTTAAGTCAGGGTCCATGATTAAAAGGTCCAACAGGAAACAATGACTCGAGCACTCGCTCGGGGTAGAACATTCCTAATTTGTTGTCCAGTCGTTGTTCAAAGTTTTTTCTATTTTGATTTTTTCAGGGTCGATTGGGATATTTTTGGTTTGAATCAGAAGTCTTCTTCAACTCACCCCACTGCTGCTTCACTGTGATACATATGCCTCACTGTTGCCCCCTGTGGGGTGGCGGGAGTACTGCATACAAGAGCAACCGCAGCTTGAATGGTTTCATCAAGCCTATTTGGGTGATGTTCGGCGGGCCAAATGAAAAGCTTTGGCGGGCCGGATGTGGCCTGCGGGCCGCCGGTTGAATAGACCTGGTCTCGAGAGAGGATAATACTATTGGTGTGTCAGCATTGTTGCAGAGTGTGTGTGTACGCCTTTGTGCGCACCTAGATACATGACACTAGAAAGTTACATTGTCCACCTATGGCGGGGAACAGAGGGACAGTTTATTCGCGTTGACACGCAGGGGTGAGATAGAACTTTTCACCGTCCGCTCACTCCTGCTGCCAGCGTGACATCCTCTCTCTCAGCCAGAGAGAGAGAAGGTTATGCCGTCACAGACGTTTTATTTATTTTTAGCGTGACCGTGTAGAAACATTAACATCTCAATCTGTAAACCAGGGGTCCCCAAACTTTTTGGCTTGGGGGCCGCATTGGGTTAAAAAATTATATATATATATATACTTACAGGGTGCTGCCTGTGTGTGTGTGTGTGTGTGTGTGTGTGTGTGTATGTATATATATATATATATATATATATATATATATATATATATATATAATATATATATGTGTGTATATATATATATATATATATATTATATATATATATATGTGTATATATATGTGTGTGTATATATATTATATATTATATATATATATATATATATATATATATATATATATATATATATATATATATATATATACGGATTTTGTACACTGGGGGGCCGGATCCCCTGGTTTACGCCTTTGATAACACTTTCTGATACAGTATATAATAGGGGTCCCCGACTACGGCTGGATCCGGCCTGCCAGCATCCAAAATCCGGCCCGCGGGAAGTCCCAAGTTAAAAATATATATATATATATATATATATATATATATATATATATATAAGGGCTGCAACAACTAATCGATTAAATCGATTAAAATTGATGATAAAAATATTTGGCGATTAATTTAGTCATTGATTCGTTGGATCTATGCTATGTGCATGCGCAGAGGCAATTATTATTTTTATTTATTATTTTTATTTATTTTTTTAAATAAACCTTTATTTATTAACTGCAACATGTACAAACAGCTGAGAAACAATAATCCAAATAAGTATGGTGCCAGTATGCTGGGTTTTTTCAATAAAATACTGGAAAGGATAGAAATTTAGTTTGTATATTTTATCCGATTAGTAATCGAAGTCATAATCGACAGATTAATCGATTATCAAATTAATCTTTAGTTGCAGCCCTAATTGTATATATATATATATATATATATATATATATATATATATACACACACACACACACACACACAGGCAGCACCCTGTAAGTATATATATATATATATATATATATATATATATATATATATATATATATATATATAATGCGCGATGATGTCACGTTATCGATGGGAAAATGCATTTTTAGACAATGATTTGCCTGAGCGACTAGGAGACACGGAGAGTAACAATTGGTAGAAAATAGATTAGAAGGAAAAGATTTTAAAAAATAATAATAAAAAATAAAAATAAATATTTTTTTTTTGTAATTAACTTGGGACTTCCTGTGGGCCGGATTTTGGGGACCTCTGCTGTAAACCAAAGCGGAAACAGTTGCAGCTTTGCACCTGCGCATTTTCATTTCCAGTCTGGAATGTGGCTTTCCTCACGGGAAAGCAGCTGGGACTGCTGCGCAAGGTTAAGACAACTGCATTAAGTGCAGAGTGATACATGCTTTCATGTCTTTAAACATCCGAAAAATTCACTACAATTGTTGCTCATCGCGTTACAGAAAATCACAAGACGCCAAGTTGGCAACATTGATAAAAGGGGTGGGGGGTTTTTCCCAATTATATATATATTTTTTTTTTGTGCACTCTAATTATATTTTTTCATCCAGATTAATCACACTTTTAAATTTGTATTAATCATGATTAATTACAGGTTATTAATCACTCCTATTATGTACATTAACTTAAAAGAGAGCCCAATATTTGGTGACAAATACAATTTAATTGACAGAATGTCATACAGGAACATGTTTTCAATGTTCTTCATTCTTGTTACTTGAACGCACTAAAATTATTTGTTCCAAACCTTCTAAAGTTTTATCTTATATCCCATCAGGGTGTATTTTGGAGAAAAATTTGCAAGCGAGCACACCGCTCGGAGTCACCTCACTCATCCTTGCACTGACGTATGAATTGACCTGATCACTGACCGTATAACAACCTTTCTGCGGTTAATTTAAAAGGAGCACGTACGGTCAACATAAATTGCATGGTTAAGCTGCATAAATATAAGATTATTGCAATATTCAAAGGGGACCTATTATGCAAAATCTACTTTTCTTACCCATTTCTGTTTTTGTGTATTTGGGATCTACAGTCCCAAAAATGTGAAATCAAACCATGGAGGCATGGTAGAGATATTTATAAAACAACTTTGCCTTCCTTTATACTTTCTCCAATCAAGTCGTTTGGAATTCACCCTATTTGTGAGGGGTTTTTTTCTATTAATGGTCGGTCAGCAGGAATGTTTTACCCGAAGAACTTTGCGCGAGTCCGCCATTGTAGTCCGAGGTTGTAGTCAATAAGTTATTTCTTTCTCTAACCTCCTGTTGTGGGGCAGACTGGCTCGTACATGCACATGCATGCCCCTACTGTTGCCATGTCTAATAAAAAGTAGCATATAGTTCCAACTTAATCTGTCAATAGACTCCACGTGGAAGCGCTAAAAACTACAACATGGCTGACAGAGAGAAAACACAGTCGATGTGGAAGCACGTAAACAAGACCGCCCACTAAACGGTGCATCCTGTCAGAAAGCAGAAAGATGGTCTGTAAATGTGTGTAATATAATCTATGCAACATTTTGACCAAATAACCACCATTACATGTTATGTAGACCAGTGTTTTTCAACCTTTTTTGAGCCAAGGCACATTTTTTTTCATGGGTAAATCCCGAGGCACACCACTAGCAGAAAACATAAAAAAATGAAACTCAGCAGTATTGACAGTAAAAAGTCGTTCTCGCACTTATTGGATATAAATTCAAACCATAACCAACCATGCATCACTATAGCTCGTCACGTGTACTGTCACGACCTGTCACATCACGCTGTGACTTATTTTGAGTTTTTTGGTGTTTTTCTGGGTGTAGTGTTTCCTATTTTGTTGTTGATTGTCATGTCATGTGGATGTACTATGTGGACGCCGTCTGCTGCTCCACACGCTGTAAGTTTTTGCGGTCGTCCAGCATTCGGTTTTGTTTACTTTGCAGCCAGTTCAGTTTTGGTTTCGTTTTGCATAGCCATCCCTAAGCTTCAATGCCTTTTCTTAGCGGCACTCGCCTTTTGTTTATTTTTTGTTTAACAATTAGATACCTTTTTACCTGCACACTGCCTCCCGCTGTCGTCTGCATATTGCGATCACGACAAACCATGTTCCCGACATCCACAAAGCAATTAGCTACCTGCTGCCACCTACTGATATGGAAGAGTATTACACGGTTACTCTGCCGCGCTCTGCACAGCACAGGCACTCAACAACTCCACACTATTTGCGGATTATAATTACTGGTTTGCCAAAAATATTTTTAACCCAATTAGGTGAAATGACATCATCTTCCACGGCACACCAGACAAAATCACAGTGGTGGAAAAACACTGATGTAGACCACAAGGAATATTTTACATATCTTTTAGGATAAGTACATTTTTTGACAGCCTTAATTTTTTTCCAAAACTGACAAAACACCAAAAACAAACGCTGTTTCTTAGGAAAATAAATACATACTGAAAAAAAGTACATCCCAGCATGCATTAACTAGGAAGTACTCTTCTTAATTAGCAAAACAGATGGACAAACATGTTTTGTCCATCTATACTTCCTATCAAGCCACTGCTATATTCCCTCCTCCTGCACTCATTGTGGATTTTCTCTCAGTGTCTATCTCAGTTCCTCAGGGGGGTGATGAGGTTCTTAGTCCAGGCTATTACCACAAGAGACATATGGGACCTTGGTGAGTTGGAAAGCTTCCTGGCTTGACGCTGACCCCAAGCAATGGAGGTGTTGGACTGACAGATAGCGAGAGAGAGAGAGAGAGAGAGAGAGAGAGAGAGAGAGAGAGAGAGAGAGAGAGAGAGAGAGAGAGAGAGAGACATGGAAGATAGGCCGTAATGCAATGCAAAATACCCTCTGTTAAATACCCAAGATGCACTGCTGTGGTTATTCGAGGCTTAAAGCTTAATAAATACACGGGTCACTATTCCCGTGTGGTCTTGACATATCACAGGTAAACTCAATGAGACCATTTGACATATGCATTGCATATAAAATTTCACCAGGATACTGTAGGTCTCACACACTGGAGTAAGACAGTGAGAGAATAATAATTCATACGAAAACACACTCAGGCAAAGGTCAATCTACCGTGCAAAAGGTCAATCCCCTTGCAAAAACAGTGCCATTCATTGGTATTCACTCCTTGTGCTGCTTCTCAACCAGCTGGAAGACAATTTCAATGTTTTGCATCGAAACATCCTTCACAGGCGGCGTAAAAACTGACTTTTGGATCGACAGTGACCCTCTCATGTTTACCGTATAACCTAGATCAGGGGTGTCAAACTCATTCTAGCTCAGGGGCCGCATGGAGGAAAATCTATCCCCGAGTGGGCCGTAATGGTAAAATCATGGCATGATAACTTAAAAATAAAGACAACTCCCGGTTGTTTTCTTTGTTTTACTTTGGCCAAAAATACAACAAACACATTCTGAAAAGCACAAATCACAAATAATCGTCTGGACAAAAAACACTTCAAGTTTGTTGAATATTCTGAGGAAATTGGTGCAGCTTCAAAAACACAATGAGCTTAGACTTTGTCTCAGTGTATCTACAAAGCCAGGATTAAACTTTAAGTCAGTCTTTCTGGGATTGAACAAAAAACACATGTAAACTCTTTGAGGTATCAAATACCTCCTTTGTCATGTCCACGTATCAATCCAGAGCTAACTTAACAATCCCTAAGAAACAGAGGTAACAACTACTCAAAAGGGTTAAGTTCACTTTTCTCGTGTTTGACAGAGACATTTTGGGGGAGTAAGGGTGCCAAATGACGATGTGTTCGAAGCAGAAGACATAAAACGGCAGGTGTTAATTTCGAAGTGGGTCGAGGAGGAGGAGCCACAGTCACCCTTTACTGTGTAACTCCTGCTTGGCCCCGGTGTAAACCGTTTGCTTGCCTAATATAATTGCTATTGTGACATCCAGTGGACACATTTATAAACAGGAGTTTCTTTCGTTAAAATAAAAAAAAGCAGCTCATTTTTATACTTGGCAAACTCTTCACATGGGCCGGATAAAACCTGTTTGCGGGCCTCATCCGGCACTCGGCCCGTACGTTTGACACCTCTGACCTAGATCATATTGACCTCAGGGTTTTTTCTCTTAGAAAAAAAGTATTGGGAAAAAAGAGTAACAGTGGTCAACCTGCGTAGTCCAGCCCTGCACATTACCCCCCTACATGCAAATCATACATGCAAATCAACAAGTGGCAAACAACTCTTTTTAGAAGCAAGTCAGAGCTTTTCTTCCTGTCATTCACACCTGTACACATGCAGCTGTGAGAACGCAAATGATAATAGAACCATTTTAAAATGGGTTACAAAGGCTCCCAAGTAGGCTTCTAATGTATGGGGTTGTATTAATTTCTCAAAACTATTATTCATCGACCTGCTGATTTACTGTTAATAACTGGTTATTTTTAGTTGTAACGTGGTTCTATCTACACTTCTGTTAAAATTCAATGAGCACTTGTTCTTCTGTTTGAATACTTTACATTAGTTTTGGGCGGTACTTCAAATGTGGGTATCGATTCAATACCAAGTATTTAGAGGGACATACCAATGTTCCTACTTCAACATTTCAGGATCATCAAATGATTTAATCTGATTGGCGGTGTAACAATAGCAATGAATATTTAAATGGTTTCCTTATTCCCTATTATATTTAAAATGTATAAGAAAGTGAAAAGTGCAAAACAATTAAAAGCAAAAGAAAAACTACCATTGGCTCCCTAACCCTAATGTGTTTCCTGAGTTTGTAAACAATAACAAAAATGACAAAACAGGATTTTATGATAATAGAAAATATTGATCTAATCATTGTGGTATGGACCATATACTGATACTATACTTTGTATCGTTACTGTAGATATTTGTACGATCCGCCCACCGCTTTTCTGTATCGTCCTACAATGTGTAGCGCAGCATGTTCAGCTATTTCTTGTCCTCTAGTCCTTCAGTGATAATAGTACTTGTAAGAAACACAGGTCATTTGCAACTATGGAAGCGAGAATTAGTGATTAAAAAGTTGCACTGTTGGGGGGCGTTAGCATTGAGGCCAGATTTGCGGGACACGATATTACCACGATTTAACGATAGTATTAAAAGCTCTATCGTCGGCCAAATTTATTTTATTTATATCGTACATTGTGGAACACAAATTATAAAGAATTATGTCGTACAAATGAATTCAATAATGTAAAAAAGGAGTTCAGATTTGTTTTAAAAAGTAGAACACCCTCCGATGAGGTGAAGTGAGGTGAGGTGAGGAGGTCGTGAACGTCCTCTAAGCTTACTGTAAACATGGAGTCTATCATGTGGGACTTCTTCAGTGTTTCCGAGGAAAACCTTTTGTGTTTTATTTTATTATTTTTTTTATTAAATCAACATAAAAAACACAAGATACACTTACAATTAGTGCACCAACCCAAAAAACCTCCCTCCCCCAGTCAATCCTTTCCGTGTCCGGGCCAGGTAAGGTTCCCCGTGTTGAGTCAAATTCACACAAAAGGGTTGTTTCTTTCTGTTATTGATATTCTGGTTCCTACAATATATATCAATACAGTCTGCAAGGGATACAGTCCGTAAGCACACATGATTGTGTGTGCTGCTGGTCCACTAATAGTACTAACCTTTTACAGTTAATTTTACTCATTTTCATTAATTACTAGTTTCTATGTAACTGTTTTTATATTGTTTTACTTTCTTTTTTATTCAAGAAAATTATTTTTTATTTCTTTATTTATCTTATTATTATTATTATATTATTATTATAAATTATTTTGTATTCATTTATGTATCTTATTTTATTTTATTATTTTTTTAAAAAGGACCTTATCTTCACCAGACCAGGTTGTCAATGAAATGTGATTGTTTAAAGGGTTCTTAAAACCAGGTCCAGTCCAGATTATGTCCAGGTCGCAATCACTGCGTGACTTTGTTATTGTTCCTCACATGCTTCTGTACAGCTTACCGTTAACGTACAGTTTACTCAAATTTTAGCGTTGTCTGTTCCTTTTTATCTCCTCCATTTCAGCGTGATTGTACTCGACTGATCTTTTCAGCTCTGAAACGTCAGTTTTTAGTTCATCCAAAATGTCCAGTTTTCCAAGTTTTTCAACCAAAGCTTGCAACATTTTTCGATCGTCCAGAGTAAACGTTGCATTTTCGTCCAAATCACTAGAGGACAATTGATCACGGACGCGTTTAGATTCCCTTTATCCGCGTTGTGGCATGGTTGCAGGGGAAAAATGGGCCACTCAGCGTTCGAGGCACCTTAACTTCAGCCAAATCACCCTCGTGAGTAGTATATATATCTCACCAATTGCAGAGAGGTGGATATATATAGCGAAAACGACTTCAATCTTGTATCACTGGCATGTTTATGCCATTTATAACATTAAATACTGGAACTTATGTAGAGACTGTCTCAGCTCACGTTGCTCTCGGTGGCCATTTTTCTATATCAATCGTTTTGCGTGTTATTTGCAACAAATGTTCTTGGAAAAAAGAAAAAAAAAACATTGTTAATACCTCAAACCTTATCAGCCACCTGAAACGCCACCTTCACTATGGTGGCATTTTGAAAGACTATATGAGGACGCCCGCGCTACTCACCCAGCAGGCACAGGACATTGATGCAACGTTGATACATGTCCTTTAAAAGTGACTTTAAAACAACGTTGCAAAATAGTTGTAAGATGAGACAACTTTGCTGTCCTACGTTGGATCCACGTTGTTGGTTGGGAAGTGACCAAATTTCAAATGGTCAAATCAACGTCACCCCCTGACATTGTTTTCACGTCGTCAAAAAGCATGTTGTTCCAACATTAAGTTGGAGTTGCTCAATGTCAGGACTTAATTCATTGTTTCAATGTCTCGCGCCTGCTGAAAAAAAGGCAGTGGCAAAAAAAAAGTGTGCACAAACTATAGTTGTATCTAAATACAGTATGTTTCGGACTGTAAGGCGCACTTAAAATCCTTTCATTTTCTCAAAACTCGACAGTGCGCCTTATAACCTGGTGCGCTTAATGTACGGAATAATTTTGGTTGTGCTTACAGAACTCGAAGCTATTTTATTTGGTACATGGTGAAATGATAAGTGTGACCAGTAGATGGCAGTCACACATAAGAGATACATGTAGACTGCAATATGATGGCAGTCACAAATAACAGATATGTGTAGACTGCAATATAGTAAACGACACCAAAATTGTATATGTTCTATTGAAAATATAGAACATTACACGGCGCTCAAAAATCTATCAAAATGTTTTAGTACGACTTTGGTAAGCTATGAAGCCGCACCGTTGATGCATTGTACTGTGCTTCATCATACGAGTATTATTATGGTGTGTGTAAGGCAAGACAAATCTGCCGTTTTGTTTCGCAATATTATGCAAAAGCAATTTTTCTTACCTTCTGAAGTGTATTTGTGATCTGCGTAAATCCTGAAAAATTGTGTAGTTGATAACCTTCTTCTTTTTCTCGATCTTCTTGTTATGTGACATTCATCCTCCTCTGTTGCCATTTCTAATAAAAAGTAGTGTAAAGTTCTTACTTATATCTGTCAGTAAACTCGCCATGAAAGCGCTAAAACATACGGGTGTGGCGAGTTTACATTATTCGCCCAAGGAACTTTAGTTATTAGAGAGTTCCGGTCGGACGTTTTTTCACGGGACACATTGCACAAGTGAACCACGGATGAGGAGATGCTGCTCCGTTATTAAAACAGTTAGCTCCATCGTTTGACACTTATTCCACTCTCGTCCTTGCATGCTACATCAAAGATGACGGTGAAAAGACGCTTTCGAAGGTGAGCCACATAAACAAGACCGCCCACAAAACGGCGCATCCGGAGCGACTGTCAGAAAGCCACTTGAAGAAAATGAAAATTGACCTGACTAGACCCGCTCATCGGCAGAGCGCCTTATAATCCGGTGCACCCTTTGGTCCGGAAAATACGGTAGAAGAAAAATGATAGATATAAATAAGTTATCTGTTATTGGCATCAGTCTTGAGAAGCAAGAAGTTATTAGTATCAGCTTGAGAAAAAAATATTGGGTTTAGCTAATAACAACCCACCATTTAAAAAGGCCCATAATTGTGTCTTGAAGTAATCCAGGCAAAATGGAGTGCAGTACTTGTCTGCATCCAGCAGAGGCGCTGTTGATTCAGTGCAGTCTGAAGAAGACCTCCAGGCTGTGACTGTAATTGACTAAGTGGAACTCACTCGACCCACATCAGGCTGATTGTTTGCAGCCCGTCTTGATGTCCAATTTGCGCGCGGCTTGGTGATAAAAGCCAAACAGTATGACGTTACAAACACCGGATATAAAAGCGTCTCGTTAACCTCGTGTTTGCAGGCTGGCACACTGGCATTTAGTAACTATTGATTAGGCTTTGACCAACAGGACGGCGGCCTCGGAACATCGAGCGTTGACGAGCACCGCGGGTCACCGCACGCTTCCTGCCCTCCCCCCTTCGCCACTTATGTGTGACGGGTCGCCGCTGTAAAATTAGCATTTCAAATGTCCCCTTGGAGAGGTCAGTGCGTTTTAAGAGATGGATCAGCGTGCTTCCCCCTGGAGGCCAAAGTTAATTAGCGCTCCATCGCCCCGCCTTTGTAACATGACATCTGAAGAATTGTTTGCAACTTTTCAATGCATTATCCACCGTTATTGATCACAATCAATGCCTGCTGGCCTGTTTTAATAACGTTGAGCTGGTGATCCGGGAGTCGTCATGGCAACTGCAGTGACCTGGCAAGTAGTTACCATGGCTCCCCTACTACAACTACAACTGGACCTTGATGGAACCACGCTGACCCCAATGGTCCTCAATTTACGCTGCAGTGTGCCTTACAAAGCCAAGACAGCAAGACTGTTGTGTTCCCCCAGTGATTACGGTACATTGTGTGTGTGTGTGTGTGTGTGTGTGTGTGTGTGTGTGTGTGTGTGTGTGTGTGTGTGTGTGTGTGTGTGTGTGTGTGTGTGTGTGGCGGACACTGCATGGAGTTGACTCCTGTGGCCGCTGACAAAGAGTGTTGTGCTTTAGACTGACGGCAGGAAGGCCAGCTGGTGGTCCCCCTGATGGCTTAGTGCAATCATTTCTTTCATTCTACAAACTACAAAAACTAATAGGCTGTGCTGTTTTTATTACATTCGCATCCGAGCCAAGTTACATGGTTGTCCATCCAAATCACATTCAATTGAAAAAATAATAATAATTTAAAAAGTCGGTTGATGCAATGTTCTCTCTCTCTGAGATACAAAGATACATTATTTTAGGCATTAGACATTTTGCATGTTTGGTTTAGGAGATATGTTTGAATAACTGTCATATTGAGTATGACAGTTATACTGTCATATTGAGTAAAAAATAAATGTTTGTGTTTGCAAACCTTACAAAAGCACATGTTTCTAGTAAACCTCACAAAGATACATTATTTCAGGCATTAGTAGCCATTTTGCATGTTTGGTTTAGGAGCAGAGGTGGGTAGTAACGCGCTACATTTACTCCGTTACATCTACTTGAGTAACTTTTGGGATAAATTGTACTTCTAAGAGTAGTTTTAATGCAACTTACTTTTACTTTTACTTGAGTATATTTATAGAGAAGAAACGCTACTTTTACTCCGCTACTTTTATCTACATTCAGCTCGCTACTCGCTACTAATTTTTATCGATCTGTTAATGCACGCTTTGTTTGTTTTGGTCTGTCAGACAGACCTTCAAAGTGCCTGCCTTACTGGTGACGTTTCACTCCGTTCCACCAATAAAATGCAGTCACTAGTGACGTTTGACTCCGTTCCACCAATCAGATGCAGTCACTGGTGACGTTGGACCAATCAAACAGAGCCAGGCGGTCACATGACCTGACTTAAACAAGTTGAAAAACTTATTGGGGTGTTACCATTTAGTGGTCAACTGTACAGAATATATACTGTACTGTGCAATCTACTAATACAAGTTTCAATCAATCAATCAAAAGTGTGAAGGAAAAAAGACACTTTTTTATTTCAAACGTACATCCCGTCACAAGCCTAAAGACTGACTGCACAGTTCCTGTCTTCACAATAAAAGTGCCGCTCCATCGCGCCTGCGCTTTCAAAATAAGAGTCTCCGAAAGCCAGCGCAAACAAGCTAGCAAGCTACGGAATTTGCCGCCAATGTATTTCTTGTAAAGTGTGTGAAAACGAATATGGAAGCTGGACAAATAAGATACCAAACACCAACCGCTTTCATGTGGTATTAGACAGAAAGGAGGAACTTTTTTTCTCCTGCATTTGAAAATGTGGACGTTAAGCACTGCTGTCAGGATTACAATCAATGCAAGTCATCAGAATCAGGTAATACACCAACTTATATTCTTGTCAACATGAAAGAAAGGAATCTATATGTGTTAAACATGCATGTATATTCAGTAAAACACCTTTAACATGTAAACAAAAACGGCAAAATAAATAAATATAAATGATATACTGTATATATCAATGTATGTGTATATATATATATATATATATATATATATATATATATATATATATATATATATATATATATATATATATATATATGTATATATATATATATATGATATGTGTGTGTGTATGTTACTCATCAGTTACTCAGTACTTGAGTAGTTTTTTCACAACATACTTTTTACTTTTACTCAAGTAAATATTTGGGTGACTACTCATTACTTTTACTTGAGTAATAAATCTCTAAAGTAACAGTACTCTTACTTGAGTACAATTTCTGGCTACTCTACCCACCTCTGTTTAGGAGTCATGTTTGAATAACTTTCATATTTAGTATGACAGTTATACTGTCATTTTGAGTAAAAAACAAATGTTTGTGTTTGCAAACCTTACAAAAGCACATGTTTCTACTAAAATTCCCAAAGACACATTAATACAGGCATTATTAGACATTCTGCATGTTTGGTTTAGGAGTTATGTTTAAATAACTGTCATATGAAGTATGACAGTTAAGCTGTCATATTGAGTAAAACAATATTTTTTGTGTTTGCAAACCTTACAAAAGCACATGTTTCTACTAACATTCACAAAGATACATTATTACAGGCATTATTAGACATTGTGCATGTTTGGTTTAGATGTTATGTTTAAATAACTGTCATATGGAGTATGACAGTTATACTTTCATATTGAGTAAAAAAAAACATTTTTGTGTTTGCAAACCTTACAAAAGCACATATTTCTAGTTAAACTCACAAAGTTACATTAATACAGGCATTATTAGACATTTTGCATGTTTGGTTTAGGAGTCATGTTTGAATAACTGTCATATTTAGTATGACAGTTATTAAGTTAAAGTTAAAGTACCAATGATTGTCACACACTACTGTCATATTGAGTAAAAAACAAATGTTTGTGTTTGCAAACCTTACAAAAGCTCCTGTTTCTAATAAAATTCACAAAGCTACATTATTTCAGGCATTATTAGACATTTTGCATGTTTGGTTTAGGAGTCATGTTTGAATAACTTTCATATTTAGTATGACGGTTATACTGTGATATTGAGTAAAAAACTATTTGTTGTGTCTGCAAACCTTACAAATGCACATGTTTCTACTAAAATTCACAAAGATACATTAATACAGGCATGATTAGACATTTTGCATGTTTGGTTTAGGAGTTATGTTTAAATAACTGTCATCGAGTATGACAGTTATACTGTCATATTGAGTAAAAAACAATTTTTTGTATTTGCAAACCTTACAAAACCTCAAATTCACAAAGATACATTATTTCAGGCATTAGTAGACATTTTGCATGTTTGGTTGAGAAGTTATGTTTGAATATTTTTTTTATTGCTTTTTGCACAATATCTCAGGATTCTAAGAACATTACTGTCATATTGAGTAAAAAACTAATTTTTGTGTTTGAAAACCTTACAAAAGCACATGATTCTAGTTAAACTCACAAAGATACATTATTTCAGGCATTATTACACATATTGCATGTTTGGTTTTGGAGTTATGTTTGAATAACTGTCATATTTAGTAGTGAAGTGAATTATATTTATATAGCGCTTTTTCTCTAGTGATTCAAAGCACTTTACATAGTAAAACCCAATATCTAAGTTACATTTAAGCTAGTGTGGGTGGCACTGGGAGCAGGTGGGTAAAGTGTCTTGCCCAAGGACACAACGGCAGTGACTAGGGTGGCGGAAGTGGGGATCAAACCTGCAACCCTCAAATTGCTGGCACAGCCACACTACCAACTGAGCTATACCGCCCCGACGACAGTAGTATGACAGTTATACTGTCATATTGAGTAAAAAATAAGTTTTTGTGTTTGCAAACCTTATAGAAGCACGTTTCTACTAAAATACACAAAGATACATTATTTCAGGCATTATTAGACAGTTTGCATGTTTGGTTTAGGAGTGGGAGGAAATTATGTAATGCTCTGAAACACACAAAGGTGTCTAAAGACTTCCTGGTTCTCAGATCAAAACAAACCTGAAGACTCAACACGTCTGCTCTTTTCTTCAATAGCACAACTAACTCGCCCTCACACTGTAGCTGGTTGTTACAACGTAGTACAGTAGATGGCATCGTAACTCTGCTTCTTAACGCACCTAATACACACCTGGTCTGCCAGAGAATAAGAAGATGTAGCAAGGAGAGCTCAGTGTTGCCAACTTGGCGAGTGTGAAGACTCCTCTTAGATTGTCTTTTTCTAAAAAAAAAACTACAAATCTATTACATTTTGTTACTGAACACTAGGGATGTGACGATCGATTGGTGTTGGATGATCACCATTGCCGATAAATACCTTTTAATGCCAATCACAAACAGCAATGCCCTTTGGCTGATACTGGATTCATTTCCAGTCCCGCGGCTGACAAGCCGCGAGAGTAGCAGTAATGATAATATCAAACAAACAGAAGAAATCTGGAGTTAAAGTCATAGAGAAGTTTCTTAAACACAAAAAATATGACGAAGTGGTGAAGCTGTGTTTTAGAAACATATTGTTAATATTCATAATTAACTTGGTGAGAAGTCCCTTCTTTTGCAGTATATTGGATTAGTATCTATTTTTGTAATCAACCTGACCTAATCCTTGATAGTAATCTCTGTGAGCAACACATGCTTTCATATCACTTGACAAAGTGTATCCTGTTAAACTGTATGTAGGTTGGATATAATTATTAAAATACTAAATAAAATCAAGGGTAAGATTAACAATATTAATACTGTCATATTTGGGTGAGCACTGGGCCTTTCTGTAGTGGAAAAGTTGGGCCACGAGGTCAACAAGGTGAAGAACCCCTGCCATAAATTAATAATCACCTCCATAACGGCAAATAAACATACATTTGTTAGTATCTTAAGTGTCATACATTTGTTAGTATCTTAAGTGTCATTATCAAGTCTCATTATCAATGGAGGACAAGGCTAAACAAGTTACAAACCAAGTCAACCTAGAAGCAGGCATGCTAATAGCTAAATTAGCCAATAATCTAGCTTGAAATTGTCAGGCTTGTCACTGACAGGTTGGTTATGTTTTAGTTTTTCCTCTGTGTTTGTGGTTTATTTCCTGTCAGCGCTCTTATTTTGGTTCAGTTTCCGGCTTGTCTCCCTGAGCGCTGTTTCCCCTCACCTGTGGCTGATTGGCAGCCTGGCCACACCTAGTGGCTATTATTTATGCCTGCCTCGCCCTCCAGTCAGGGCTGCAGGATTGTTAGCTGTTTGCTGGTTATGTTACGTGTGGGTCGCAGCTTACTGCGCGGTTCCTTCTCCCGGGATGCATACGGACGACTCCGGACAGGACTTGCAGGTAGGAACATGATTTAATCTTGAACAAATCAAAGAGGTACACAAAACAGAAAACAAACCAACGGAACAAGGTGCCGATCGCACTTGAAGCTAGACACTTAGCATAGGTTAGGAGACAAGCAAAACTTACGTAACAGGAGCGTGACGCAAACAAAGAAGCCAGACCGACTGACTGGCAAAGGCAGGCTTAAATAATGTCTCTTGATTAGCAACAGGTGAGCGTCCCGAACACAAGAGGCAGGTGAAAATAATACGTAGCCATGGTAACAACTCAGAGGTGCACAAACAGGAACTAAAGGAGTCCAAAACTAACAGAAAACACAAAACATGATCCGGACCACAGATCATGACAGGTTCCTGTTTTCTGTATGTTGTTAGCTGTTTCCAGTTTGCCTGTTTCCTGGTTTTTGTTTTCCTGCATTTTATTTTTGACATTAAAAGTCATGTTTTGCTGCATCAAGCCTGCCATCTCTGCATCTTGGGGTTCGTCACCACCATTGTGAAATATTTGTTGACAATAGTTGTGTTGTCATCACTAGTGTTTTTCTGGGCAGAAGTGAGTCGCATGCAAAAACAACAGCAGTGAGAACATGTAAGGTGTGAGGATCTTTCCTCTTTTTCTTGTTAAAAACATGAATACCTTGCTCATTTTGCAAAGCGGATCTTGTTTTTATGGCAGTACATCTGTGATACGCGAGCATTTAAAGCGGAGACATGATGTCGGACATCTGGAGGGAGGATGCGGACTCAACCTCGGTAAGTGTGTTAGCTTCTACCTTGATGGCTTGCTAACAAGAGTGAGACAAAGTTGTGTGAAAAATAACTATCATTTTAGCCAAAGTCAGCCAGGTAAACTTGTCTACATCAATTCAAGTACGTTTTAAAGCAGCCTCAATTTGCGGTGCCGTTAATAAAAAGGCACTTTAACAAACGCAAACCACGCACGCACGCACGCACGCACGCACGCACGCACGCACGCACGCACGCACGCACGCACGCACGCACGCACACACACACACACACACACACACACACACACACACACACACACACACACACACACACACACACACACACACACACACACACACACACACACACACACACACACACACACACACACACACACACACACACACACACACACACACACACACACACACACACACACACACAGTTGTATTTGTTACTTTCTTGAGACCTACCTCTTTAGGAACACCCTTTCTAGATATATAAAGATTTGTATTTACAACATTAATAATATATACGTAATATGCAAACATAAAAAATTCAAACTTTTAGTTAATTTTATTTTTTGGGAATTTTTTGTTTGTAATTGGTTTTTAATCTTCATTATTTACTTCAAGTTATTACAGTATATCTTTATATACATATTTATTTTTTTAATTAATTTTGGCCCAAGGGGGCGTATTTTAATTTCTTACACACACTTGTTATTACATACGTTTTACACACGCTTGTTATTTCATATGATGACCAGAGGGGGAGCACTTTTAAAACCGACACACAGTCAATTTGAAAAATCACTCCTTTTTGGGACCACCCTAATTTTGATAGATTTCACCACCAGGGGTGCAAATGAGACATTCTCTATTAGATGCAATGGTTTTCCTTATCGGGACCATGATTTATGTCCTAACTTGTTCACCAGTCCTCATATGGAAAGGTACTTTTCCTTGTTGATGTCTCAAGAAAGGTAGAAATACAAGAACACACACACATGCACAAACACAAACAGAGAGAGAGAGAGAGAGAGAGAGAGAGAGAGAGAGAGAAACTGACAGGCACCAATATAAGATTAAACATACAATCTATTAGAAAGCTAACATTTTAAGAATGAATCAAAGATACAATTCAACACAATGAGTCTATTAGAGTGCTAAAACTGCCAAGAGTTAGTCAATAGTCAATATGCAATGTGCAGCTTTTTAAACATCACAAAATGGCTTTCATTTTGAGCACGTTAGATTTTGTGTTTTGTTGTTTGTTTTCACTGCTGCTATTTTAAAAGTGGATGAAAAAATTAGAGCCATTAAATGTGTACGCTTTATTATCCGACTAATCGTTAAGATAATCGTTGACTAATCAACTATCAAAATAATCGTTAGTTGCAGCCCTAATCGATACTAGAGTGATTAGATCAGTATTCTTATTTTTTGTTTTTGTTCATGTTTACAAGCTCAGGCAACAATACCCTGGACACAAGAGGACTTTGAGGGCAAAGACCATAGCTGCCCCCACCCCATCAAAAAGCACTCACAAGTTGCTCCGTATTGCTTGCGACATGAAATCAATATTTATTTTTTTTAAAACACAACGGAGAAGCGACAGAAGAAAGTTATTTTTCCACTTCTAAACATTTTTTTTTTCTTGTCATGTATTTTGCTCACTTTTTGTCTCACCTACAGCATCCAATAAAATGGCATGCACACGCAACATGGGTAATTATGTACGGTTATAACTAAGGATGTCCGATAATATCTGACTGCCGATATTATCGGCCGATAAATGCTTTAAAATCTAATATCGTAAATTATCGGTATCGGTTTCAAAATTATCGATATCGGTTTAAAAAAGTAAAATGTATGACTTTTTAAAACGCAGCTGTGTAGACGGAAATAGGGAGAAGTACAGAGCGCCAATAAACCTTAAAGGCACTGCCTTTGCGTGCCAGCCCAGTCACATAATATCAAAGGCTTTTCACACACACACACAAGTGAATGCAGGCATACTTGGTCAAGAGCCATACAGGTCACACTGAGGGTGGCCGTATAAACAATTTTAACACTGTTACAAATATGCGCCACACTGTGAACCCACACCAAACAAGAATGACAAACACATTTCGGGAGAACATCCGCACCGTAACACAACATAAACACAACAGAACAAATACCCAGAACCCCTTGCAGCACTAACTCTTCCGGGACGCTACAATATACACCCCCCGCTACCCTACCCCCGCCCCGCCCCCCCAACCTCCTCATGCTCTCTCAGGGAGAGCATGTCCCAAATTCCAAGCTGCTGTTTTGAGGCATGTTAAAAACAATAATGCACCTTGTGACTTCAATAATAAATATGGCAGTGCCATGTTGGCATTTTTTTCCATAACTTGAGTTGATTTATTTTATTCAATGCATCCAGTGGGGCATCACAACAAAATTAGGCATAATAAGGTGTTAATTCCACGACTGTATATATCGGTATCGGTTGATATTGGAATCGGTAATTAAGAGTTGGACAATATCAGAATATCGGCAAAAAAGCCATTATCGGACATCTCTAGTTATAAACGTCCAATGTCAGTTTTCCAACACAACGAGCACAAACACACCTAGAAGGTGATGTAGTGGCCAAGTATGTGACCTCCAGACCTGATTCAGTTGAAAAGATTCTGTTATTGCCTTGTGTGATGCACCCCATTAAGGGCGGCTCGGTTGGTAGAGCGGCCATTCCAGCAACTTGAGGTTCAATCCCCGCTTCCCCCATCCCAGTCACTGCCCTTGTGTCCTTGGGCAAGACACTTTACCCACCTGTGTATATATATATATATATATATATATATATATATATATATATATATATATATATATACATATATATATACACATACATACATACATACACATACATACACATAAACAGATCTATTATATTTGTAGTTTACTACAGGTAAATTAGTCTATCAAGTTCATACTAACGGACAAGGTGACATCAGAACAAACAGTAAACAGTAACACGCAAAAGAGCATCTGAAAAAAATATACATAGTGCGAGTCGATATTGGTCCAAAATGAGCTTTGAAACGCTGCAATACGCACTTTTGTGCCACTCAAAGGTAAAGAACATCAACTGTTTGCGTCTTCTTATCTCGCCAACAAGACAGAGCCAAAAAGAAGTGCAGACAATGTGCAGGCCTGGACTGATTAAAAATGTTGCTCACCAATATACTGACCTACAAATTATTACCAATAAACAATATTATTGCCAGTATTTTATATATTATTATATTATAAAAACTTGCTCAGTGGCCTTGTGGTTAGAGTGTCCACCCTGAGATCAGTAGGTCGTGAGTTCAAACCCTGGCCAAAGACTACAAAAATGGGACCCATTACCTCCCTGATTGGCACTCAGCATCAAGGGTTGGAATTTAGGGTTAAATCACCAAAATGATTCCCGAGCGCGGCCACCGCTGCTGCTCACTGCTCCCCTCACCACCCAGGGGCGGAACAAGGGGATGGGTCAAATGCAGAGGGTCATTTCACCACACCTAGTGTGTGTGTGTGACAATCACTGGTACTTTAACTTTAACTTTCTTGAGACCAAATTAACCACTGATATAATTATAATGCAAAATAATATTAATGCAAGTATACCCTTTCAAATGCAATAAATGTGTATTTCTTATATATGTTTACATTGTAATTGGAATGTAACCTTTTAAATATCCAAGTTAATTAAAACCAATAAATGTAAGCAAAATGTTGCACTTGAATAAAAATCACAACAGAAAGCAATACAATATGTTCTGTCTCTGTTAAAGAGGTTTGCGGGACCCTAAAATATACAAAACAATAAATAAAATGGCTAAACAAAATTGTGACCTAAATGATCACTTAGACTTAGACATTAGACTCAGACAAACTTTAATGATCCACAAGGGAAATTGTTCAACACAGTAGCTCAGTTACAAAGGATGCAGGGTTTTCCCGCAGCGCTTTGTTGTTAAGGCGGCTGCCTTAACAACAAAGAGCCACCGCCTAAACTAAAGTCTTAAATATATATATATATATATATATATATTTTTTTTTTTTTTTTTTTTTTTTTTTTTTTTGGTCCTGTCCAGCTTCTCAGGCAAATCATATAGTTGATGTAGATGCCCATATCGGCTGTTCAGATTTACTTTACAAAAGAGAAGTATAGGATACTTCTCTTGTTGCCTTATTTGTATTTGACTTTATTAAATGTATTTATATTATCATTTGGTGCTAAACTAAAGTCTTAACAAGCTGCTACGCTTCGTACTGCCTCTGCCTCTGTCAGAACGTCTCTGCAGCACCTAGCATTGTCCCACCCACACAACCATCTGATTGGCTGTTACCGCACTGCGTGTAACCAATCAGCAGTGCGTGTTCAAAGCGCATGTAACAGCCAATCAGCAGTGCGCGTATTCAGAGCGCATGTAACAGCCAATCAGCAGTGCGTATTCAGAGTGGTAACAGCCAATCAGCAGTGAGTATTCAGAGCGCATGGAGTCAGTGCTCACGGCACAGGCAGGCAAAGAGGAGAGACGGTGCGGGTTAGCAGAAAGGTTTATAGCAGGTGAGCATAATGCAGTGGACTCTCCCCAAATTATAATAAACACCTCCCAATCAACTACTAGTAACATCACTCTGAGCCCGTTGACGTTCTAGAAATATAAGCGGTATCTCAGCTCGCTGGCAGTCCTTGAGGTGAAGGATAATTAGCTTTTAGAATAACATTAGCTCATTTTGTGGTGTGTGCATGCGTGTGTGTGTGTGTATTACGGACAGCAAAGCCCTCTCTGTCTGAGAGAAAGACAAGCATTATTGACCTACAGTTAACAACTAAGTTATTTCACTTTACCTTTTTCTGTGTTGAAGCAGCAAAAAAGGACATTGTTAAATGAATAGTTTCTGTCTCTGATAGTTGATATAATAATGCAACTGCATCATAAAGCCTACATGAACTCCATGGTGTTCAGAGATGAATAGTCTCTCCTATTGCTATTGTACTATTTTTTTAGCTATAGTTACATTAATCATTAGTAATGTAGCAGCCTAGTTTTGAATGGCATGGTCCCTGCTATCACATGTTGATAAAAATATAACATTTACATAATAAAAATCAACTACAGGCTTCCCAAATGCTGTAATAAATTAAGCATGATGAGTTGAGCATATATCAGCATGTGGCCCCACTTTGAATTCCTTTTTTCAAACGCTTATTGCAAGCAGTGAGTCATTAATTTGCCTTAGTCATTATTTTGTGTTAGTAAGTCAATATTTACTAAGTCAAAATAATGACATACTTAGTATATCAGGTAACTAGGACTGTTTTGTGTTTTGTTTTTACTTTACAGAAAAAATATCGAGATATATATCGTATATTGCCATTCAGCATACGGAGCGGAAAACACAACCAAAAATGTAGGCTTCTTCACGTGACGAAGCCGGCCTACTTCACCACAGTCTGTAGTCTTTTGACCCCCAGGCAGCGATGAGATGGAGACGTGATGGTGGGGACAGGCCAAATTACACTGTTCCTTACACCCACCCAGCCCCTTCCCTGTGGAGAGACCCCACCTTAACTAGCACATATACTGGGGGAAACACTGGGATGGAAAGGACAATGCAGGTATAAAATAGACTAAAAATGTACCGTAGTAGCAATATAAAATATAACATATGTAATATTTACATAATATATGTACAGTATATCATATATACTGATATATTATATTATATGTTGGTATCAGGGCAGCACGATGGAACAGGGGTTAGTGCATGTGCCTCACAATACGAAGGTCCTGAGTAGTCCTGAGTTCAATCCCGGGCTCAAGAGCTTTCTGTGTGGAGTTTGCATGTTCTCCCCGTGACTGCGTGGGTTCCCTCCAGGTACTCCTGCTTCCTTCCACCGCCAAACATATGCACCTGGGGATAGGTTGATTGGCAACACTAAATTGGCCCAAATGTGTGAATGTGAGTGTGAATGTTGTCTATCTGTGTTGGCCCTGTGATGAGGTGGCGACTTGTCCAGGGTGTACACCGCCTTCCGCCCGAATGCAGCTGAGATAGGCTCCAGCACCCCCTGCGACCCCAAAAGGGACAAGCGGTAGAAAATGGATGGATAAATGGATATTTTTTCATATATACAATATATAACAATTACCATGTACAATATTACAGTATATGTAACAGCTGCAGCATAAAATAGAGTAGATCCAGCAGAAAATATACATTATAAACAAAGAAAGGTAGCGAACATAGAAGGTGTCAGGTAAAAAACAGATATCATCGATTGCTGTATGGCGAGTGATTATACAGCTGGATGGTGTGTGGAATGACATCATTCACGGACATCATCATTATCGTGGTATGTAATCATACACACAGTAAAATATTTTAACCAAGTTGTATATTTTTGATAACTAAAATAAATAGCCAAAAATATACTTTCTTGGCAGAGGAAACATTAAATATTGTTCTGGCTTCATAAGAGCCACATTATTTTTAGTTGTGTGTTTAAATATGTTTATTGAATTCCATTTAAATTTGTAAATGGTTTAGAATGTTTTGTGAATAAATGTGAAATGGGTGATCAGCTATTTCACATCCGGTTTATGTGACATCACGCTAGTTCACTTCCTGTTGAACGGAGATTGTGTCCGTGTTTAGACAATGTGTTTATACAAGTTTCCATCGGGGAATGACGTTTCACAATGGGGAAATACGTTAATGTCTCTTGTTTACATGTTAGCATTTAAGCTAGCTAGCAAGCTAATGCCAGTTGGTCTCCAGAATTGGATCAATGTGTGGTTATCAATCGTAGTTTTTCGACCATTTTAATTTAATACTGTAATATGAATCATCAGGAGTTTTATAACAGTTATCATTACTACCGTTAATCTGTTGTACAAACCCCTGCAGTTGCTGAAAATGATGCAAAAGAGTGACTGTTCTTGTAACCTATAACAACGCATTATGGTTGTACGGTATACCGGTATTAGTATAGTACCGCGATACTAATGAATCATATTCGGTACTATACCGCCTCTGAAAAGTACCGGTCCCCCACCCGTCTTCCGTCGTCGTCACGTCGTGTCATGCAGACGAGCGTGTTCGGCAGCGCACAATCACGGAGTACTTACAAGCAGACCCAGTGTGTAGACAGAAAAGGGAGAACGGACACATTTTGCCTTATTAACTAAAGATAAAGGTGAAGATATAACACTGAAACGCCCTCAGGAAGAGGTGCTTTAAGACATGGCTAACTAGCTAGCGACTAATGTCTATCTGTAGTCAGCAGTGTTGTAACTACTTTTAAATCAATGATCTTTGTTTACATGGCGACACATTTAGTACATTTGTGTCAAGCATCATCTCTGTAAGACGAGCGATAGCTAAACATGAGTTAGTACACACCACGATACACAGGAGTCATGACATTGGGCGCATTAAATGTGGTCTACAGTTGACAAAATCAGGCAAGATTTCATTATGTCTGACCAATACCCATCAAAACAATCTCTTTTATTTTAAACACACTACACACAAGTGAATGAAGGTCATAATTAGTCAACAGCCATACATGTCACACTAAGGGTGGCCGTATGAACTACGCCAACACTGTCATAAATATGTGCCAAATAGTGAAACCACACTGAACAACAATGACAAACATATTTTGGAAGAATATTTGCACCGCAACACAACATAAACACTACAGAACAAATTCCCAGAATTCCATGTAGCATCAACTCTTCCGGGACGCTACATTATAAACAAACGCCATCGGTGGAGCTACACCTAACATCCACTGTAATGATACCAAGTACAGGAGCGTATCTAGTTGATACTACTATGATTACATCTAGATTTTTTTGTTAAAATAAAGCCAATAATGATATTTTTTGTGGTCCCCTTTATTTAGAAAAGTACGGAAAAGTAACGAAAAACATTTTGGTACCGGTACCAAAATATTGGTATTGGGACAACACTACAACGCATACACATGGTGATTATCGAGGCTGGCAAACTTACCGACTTCATTTTCATTCATCGTCTGGTTAATTGACTTGTCGAATATCAGCCCAGGCCTAACATTGTGCATGTCTGTTGAAAGGGATTTTCTCTTTCTACAAGTTGCCTAAAACGGTGCCTTGCGTCAATATTTCTTTGTGTGGTACACATTTTTGGCCTTTAATGCAAGTAAACGTGCAAAACTGAAGTCACAAACTGCATATCCCATCATAGCCAAAAGACAAAATGACAGCACTAATTAAATACCAGATGGTCACTTTCAGCTTTTTTGCGGGTGCCAACACATTTCTTTACTTAAAAAAAAAAAAAAAAAAACACTCAATAGGCCAGTTTTGTCCACATCTTAATGAAATACACGATGCACCTGCTACACTCCTTCCATTATGGTGCTGCAATAAAAGGTGGCCTATGGGTGACAATACACCAATTTATGCGCTTAAAAACATTATCCAACGCAGAGAAACATTATTCATCCCATTTCTCATAAGCAGGAGACAAAAGAGCTGATGCTTTATTGCGTACATAAGCCCTTTAAAATTCATGAGCTGCTCAACATGTAAGTGAAATGATATGCACATATCAACAGAGAGTTGTTATTACGTGATGAATTATACATTCGCACAAGGCAGAGATGACTGAAATTAATGTGTGCGCTCTCGTTGCCCGGGCCAAGTTGGGATTTATTTTAGTGTAGCCCATGCAGGCGATATCACACGCGACAAAAAGCCAACATCAAATACAATTTAGCAGGCGGCGGGATGCCAAATGAGTGACTGCAGCCTTTGCTTTTGCACACAGAAATGTCAGAAGTGGCCAACCAAAGCTTTCGCTGGATGTCGTGCATTAGGAGGAAAATTGCAGAAAACAAGTTGTCAGCAAAGGGACAAGCGGTAGAGAATGGATGGATGGATGGAAGTTGTCAGCATGGATTTGACTGGAGTGTAATGGCATGAGCGAGGAGAACCCAGCACCTCCAGATAGCATCGCGAGCTACGGGATCGCTTACAATAACACCGTTTTTATTTTGTGAGGGGAGAAGAAAAATCGGTAACACTTTAGTAGGGGGAACATATTCACCATTAATTAGTTGCTTATTAAAGTAACTAATAAGCAAGTTAATTTAGAGTTATTTGGACACTTGGGGAACATATAAGGGTTAGGGTTAGGGATACCAATAAGCAATAAGGGTTAGGGTTAGTTAACTCTTAGTTAATGGCTTACTGGTTGTATAATAAGGCCATGCAGATTAAGGCATTAATAAAGTACTTAATAATGACTAATTAAGAGCCAATATGTTACTAATTTGCATGTTAATAAGCAACTAATTAATGGTGAATATGTGTTCCCCCATACTAAAGTGTTACCGAAAAATCAATCAGAAAATAATATACCGTATTTTCCGGACTGTAAATCGCAATTACATTTTTCATTAGCCGCACCTGACTATAAGCAACAGGTATATACTGGTACGTTGTAGAAATTAGATATTAAAGTTGAAGTTAAAGTACCATTAACAGTCTCACACACACACACTAGGTGTGGTGAAATTACCCTCTGCATTTGACCCATCTCCTTGTTCCACACCCTGGGAGGTGAGGGGAGCAGTGAGCAGCAGCGGTGGCCGCACTCGGGAATCATTTTGGTGATTTAACCCCCAATTCCAACCCTTGATGCTGAGTGCCAAGCAGGGAGGTAATGGGTCTTATTTTTATAGTCTTTGGTATGACTCGGCCGGGGTTTGAACTCACGACCGAACCGATCTCAGCGCGGACACTCTAACCACAAGGCCACTGAGCAGGTAAAATATTACATTGAAAGATTTTGTAAGTATTTACATAATTGTTTCCAATTGGTGCTTTGTAAACACTGAGTTTGAGCAGTTTCTTTAAGTTGATCATTTTAGTACAGTGTTTGATTTATTTGCTTAATCCGTTCCTTAATTTAGCTCTTAGCAAAGACAAATCTATAGATTAGCCGCACTTTTGTATAAGCCGTAGGGTTCAAAGCTTGGGAAAAAATGGTACTTATAAAAATAAAAATATTCAAAACATTTCTTTTTACTTGGAACATAATTATATTTTCTCTTTTTCTTGTTACTTAATCCTCAAATTCTACATTATTACAAAATAAATAGAAACAGTCATTCATTTCACAAAGTATTGAATGTCTTTTAGAGGTGGGATTCTTGGGGCATCTCACAATTCAATCTGATTCCGATTCTTGGGGTGACTATATAGTTCCAAATCGATTCAAACCAATTCTTACAGTGTATTATTTGGTATAACAGCTACAATAACAATTCAAAACAGGTGACAGGGTGAAAAACCTCTGTTTGGTTGCTGACGTATGACATACACGCGCAGCGAGTAGGGATAGTGTTTGATAAGAAATTATCGAGTTCAAGCCCATTATCGAATCCTCTTATCGAACCGATTCCTTATCGGTTCTCTTATCGATTCCAGATAGGTTGTTGTATATGGGGAAAAAAACACAATATTTGGTTTAACAAAAGCTCTTTTATTTTATAAGAAAAAAATTTAAAAAAAATAAATAAATAAATATGGACTGTTACCCCCCTAAAAAAAAAGAAAAAATATTCACTGTTGTTACTCAAAGTATATTAAGTGGGATTTTTCAGAAAAACAAATATATACAGTAATACAAAAACAACCTGTCTCTGTGATCACTATAGGTGTATAAATAATAATAGTGTTAAATAAAATCAGTCCCTTGGGCACTGAAAGTAATACAGATCTCCAAAAAGTGCACTTCTGCTGCTATTGGAACATACTAACTACACACACTATGACACTAAGAACACCACAGTCATCAATCAACAATTCTTCTTCCCTTACATGAGAGCGATGCCTGGCAATAATTGCATATTGCCTGTTCTGCCCTCACTATACGTGTTGAGGTTATACAGCTTGGCAGACAGCTAAACAATCCAAGACGTCTAATAAAGTTCCAAAGCAGATTAATCCATTTAAATAAATAAATGATAAATGGGTTGTACTTGTATAGCGCTTTTCTACCTTCAAGGTACTCAAAGCGCTTTGACACTACTTCCACATTTACCCATTCACACACACATTCACACACTGATGGAGGGAGCTGCCATGCAAGGCGCTACCAGCACCCATCAGGAGCAAGGGTGAAGTGTCTTGCTCAGGACACAACGGACATGACGAGGTTGGTACTAGGTGGGGATTGAACCAGGGACCCTCGGGTCGCACACGGCCACTCTTATTTAGGCTCTTTCTTGTTGTTGATCTTGCTTTGTCTTTTCCTATCTTTACTTTTGTCTTGCACTGGACTGTTATTTATTTTTTTTTAAACTGAAATATACACAATGACAAATGTATAAGCTATGTGATTCAATTAACATACTGAAATGTAATACACAATATGTAAATATTAGCTACACACAAATATACAGTATTATCATCAAACAAATACTTCTGAGTGTTGAAACTATTTTGATGGTGGAAATATACGACTGGCAGCCATTTTAAGTCCTCAAAACATCCATTGAAACAGTGCACAAAAATCGTTTTTCAATAGACATCTTACTATCAAATTGAAACACTTTCCACCTTAATATTGAGTTATATAAACAAGTTAAACAGTTTACTTACAGACTTATCTTTTCAAAGGCTTGTAGGAACTAACACAACTAGTCTACTTCTCAATTGTCTCATGAACTGAACTGACTCGCCAACTCGGAAGTGCCCAAACTAATGACGTGTAGTATTTTCATATCGCCACAAGGTGTCAGTAAGAGTCTACAATCAAATTCGGCATAACATTGCGTCCCACGGGCATTTCCTGTGGGAAGGGATTCGTTCTCAGGGATTCTAATAAAGAACCAACTCTTTTTCTTTACTATAGTGGTCTCGATAACGGGTACCGGTTCTCAAAAAGGGATTCGAGTCCGAGCCTTCGGTTCTTTTCTTATCGAACAACCAGGAAAACCGGTTTCGAGCATCATCCCTAGCAGCGAGTAAGCATGGATATGGCTAACAAATCCTGCTTTATAATTTCTCAAATGCATTTTATATTGATATCGAGTATGTATTGCGATGTATATTGATATTGTATTATCAGCCCAGCCCTAATATCTTTTAGGAAGCCAAAACTATATGTCATGTTTTTTCTGCCAAGAAAGTACATTGTGTGTATATTTAATTGTATTTTTTAAATAAAACTTTGTTCAAATATTTTAGTGTGTGTTTAAGTACTGAGTGTCCATAAAGTCTATTTACAATTAAAAATATGTATTACAAAGTCAGTTGACAAGGTTGGTTAACTAGATTTGTTCTACTACAGTGATACTCAAACTGTATTGGTACGCGGGCTTCATTTAGTGGTATGCCAAGGAATCACTTGCTTAAAGTACAGTAGTTTATGTTTCTATATTCAAACACAGTGTTACTGTGTGTAATGTTACAGTGGCCAAAAATATGAAATATACTTGTTAAATAAAACCTCTGCCTTATTTTAATGAATACTTGGACCTACTACACTACTGTATTTTAATGCTGGTCATTATGGCGGTACTTGGAGAGCCAAGTGTTTTTTGAAATGGTACTTGAGGACCACTGTTGTGGTTGTCAAAGTAATTTTTTTTTACCTTCTTTAATACACCTCCATATGGGCACCACAAGTTGCACGAAGCACATG
This sequence comes from Nerophis lumbriciformis, assembly GCF_033978685.3. Taxonomy (NCBI): domain Eukaryota; kingdom Metazoa; phylum Chordata; class Actinopteri; order Syngnathiformes; family Syngnathidae; genus Nerophis; species Nerophis lumbriciformis. The sequence continues at coordinate 26,725,475 of NC_084554.2, read as the reverse complement.
AAGACAGTACTCCATCTCTTTCCGTGTTCACTGAAACATTGCCTCTTCAATGGTGGCAACTGAATGACTTCAAACCAACCATCATTTTCCAGCACCACCACATTGGGGGCTGCATGTTCGTCAGTTACTCAAACATTTCCAGACCGGTGCATTGAAAGGGATGGGCCAAGTCCACGGCCACCACGTTCCCCAGATATCTCTACCTTGGACTTCTCTCTTTGGGGTTATTTAAAAGATGTTGTGTATCGAACAAAAATACAGGACTTGAAGCAAAGGATTTCTGACGCCATTGCCACCATTAATGCGGCTACGCTACAGCGAACATGGCAAGGAATCGAGTATCGTCTTGATGGTGCCCATTTATAGGTGTATTAAATGATTGATATGAATGATTGAATGATAATTATGACAACCACTGATTACATCTCAACAAATATAGTCAACACATCTTGTAATATATATTTGTTTTAATTGTAAAGAGACTATGCACATCCTGTACTTTTTGAGCACATTCAACAATACCATGATATTAATGATAAGTGTGATTAGGGATGTTCCCATCAGGGATTTATGCCGCCGATTCCCATACCAATCGACCATGTGTGAGATTGGCCGATACAAATACCGATAACATGTATTAACTGTAACATTTTCATTGTATTGATAATGAGTGTTACTGACAGTTTAACAATATCAAAACAATATCTAAACTAGTTCCTTATTCTGTTTGATTACATACAATCGTTTGATCAAAACAGTCAACAGTACACAATAACTCCGCACTTCTCAGTTTTTTTCTGTATAATACAGCATGATACTGATAAAGCATGTTCCCTAAGGTCACACGCCCCTCGTTCAGCGGTTAGCTTTTGCTATTAGCACGCCTGCTCCTGGCTGGCTCTCGGAGTGTAACATATTTAGCCTCTTCCTCCAATGATGACGATACTTAAGACACTAAGAAATGAAATTTTCCGTAATGGAGGTGATCATCATTAATTGAAGGGAGAAGCTCCACACTGTGTATGGAGATACATAAATAGCTGCTAGCCACTTGTCAGCCGGGAAGCTAAAAACAAATAGTGTTAGCCAGAGGGGATGGGTGTATGTGATCGGCAATAAAAGTAAATAATCGGGCAAAAGCAATCACATACTATTTCATGAAAATTATCAGATACTGATCGCTGGACCATCCATCGGCCCATCAATAATTGTGATAATAGATTTGCATTAGTGTTGTCCCGATATCAATATTTTGATACCGGTACCAAAATTATTTCGATAGTTTTCTAAATAAAGGGGACCACAAAAATTGCTTTATTGCCTTTATTTTAACAAAAAATCTTAGGGTACATTAAACATATGTTTCTTATTGCAAGTTTGTGCTTAAATAAAATAGTGAACATACAAGACAACTTTTCTTTTATTAGTAAGTAAATCAACAAAGGCTCCTAATTTAGTCTCCTGACATATGCAGTAACATATTGTGTCATTTATCATTCTATTATTTTGCCAAAATTATTAAGGACAAGTAGTAGAAAATTTATTATTAAACTACTTGTTCATTTACTGTTAATATCTGCTAACTTTCTCTTTTAAGATGTTCTGTTAAAATGTAATAATCACTTATTCTTCTGTTGTTTGATACTTTACATTAGTTTTGGATGATACCACAAATTTGGGTATCAATCCGATACCAAGTCGTTACAGGATCATACATTAGTCATATTCAAAGTCCTCATGTGTCCAGGGACATATTTCCTGAGTTTATAAACATATGATTTTTTTTTTTAAACGAAAGAAGATACCGACGTAATCATAGTAGTATCGGCTAGATACGCTCTTGTACTTGGTATCATTACAGAGGATATCAGGTGTAGATCCACCCATGGCATTCGTTTACATTTTGACGGCGGTGAGCTACGGTGTGTAGTGAAACATGTTTAGCTATTCCTCGTCCTGCAGGGATGATACTTGTAAGAAACGTACTTTATTTGTCGCCATGGAGACCAGGATTAGTGATTTAGAAGTAGCTAAAACACTGCAGACTACAGATGGACGTTAGCCGCTAGCTAGCTAGCCATGTCTTAGAGCATTTCAGTGTTAAAACTTCACCTTTATAGTTAGTTTTTAAGCCAAAATGCGTCCGTTCTCCCTTTTCTGTCTAACACACTGTGTCTGCTTGTAAGTACTCCATAATTGTGCGCTACCGAACATGCTCGTCAGCTCGTTAAACCAGCAATGACACGACGTGACGACGACATGGTTGCGGGGGGGTGCGGGACCGGTACTTTTCAGAGGCGGTATCGTACGGAATACGATTAATTAGTACCGCGGTACTATACTAACATCGGTATACCGTACAACCCTAATTTGCATATAGTTACATCCCGACTCTGTAGGTGCTGCTGTTTTGATTAGCAAAGTAGCCCAGACAGGCTCAGCATTTCACTGGTAAAACTAATTCAATGAACTGAGATAATTACAGTTTTCAAGGTTCCTGAGGGGTAAAAGCAGGGAGGCTACTAGAGGGACGACAACAATTAGAAAAAGATTTTCTAATTCCAATAATCATGAAACAATTTTACATGAAAAAGCAGTATTTTGAAAACTACTTTCAACAGTTTACTTCTGTTCTCTTGGAACCAACTGATGCCAAACAACATTGTGGTAGGCTCTTTTGGTGTGTTGCAGATCTCATGAGTGGAAAATTAAATGACCTAAGGAGCCCTAAATACATTTAACCAAAAAAGGATTTGGTCTTAAATTTACCTTCTGAAGGTTTCAATTCTTTGGCATCCTCTGAATTGTTGTGCACAATAGGAAGCTTTCCTCCTCCAATGTTGCTAATATATAATTCATCGCCCACCAGCAGCATCAAGATTGTAGTCTCCATACAGCACACAGGAGAATTCGGTTTGTCGCCATGTAAAATACCGTATGCGCGTAAAGAAATACTAATGTTGTGTGACTTCCTG